>NC_088395.1:31500000-31801818 GCF_037993035.2 Macaca fascicularis
TAAAGTTGAGTCCCTCATTTCTGCCAAATTCTGAGGGACTGTGTGGAGCTAAGACAAAGGGAATGCTTTGCAGACTGAGTGAATACAACCCTCTGCCTTTAGCATCACTTATGCTTCTGGTAGAGACATTCTTGACAATAAATTATGCCATTGAAGCATGTACTTTTTTAAAAAAAAAGTAGAGATGTGATTGCATTTTTTTTCCAGCAACAGTTTTTATTGTGAGAGCCTGAAGACAAAATATTATGCAGTTTCTTTTCATTGTCTCCTTGCATTCAGTTTTCAGGGCAATTCTTGTAAACTTTCATATTTGGGCATGAACACTTTTGACGAGCAAACTGAATAAGAATATAAATAATGAAACAGACTCAGAACTAATGGCCTAGATTTAGCATAATCAGAAACACTTAAGAAAGGTTAAAGTAAAAAAAAAATAAGATCTTAGGAAAACAATATCAAGTTTGTAGGCATGAAGAAATTTAGGGCTTTTATTTCCCAAGCGATTATCAGTAATTAGATTTTAAGTATGGTTTCTTCTCAGACTCAACACACTTCCAAATTTGTGGCATTAAAAAAATAGCAATTAACTGCTCCGTGTTTTCCATAAAGAATCCACATCTTTTTATGAAAAACAATCTCGGCCAGGCACGGTGGCTCATGCCTGTAATCCTAGCAGTTTGGGAGGCTGAGGCGGGTGGATCACCTGAAGTCAGGAGTTCCAGACGAACCTGACCAATAGGATGAAGCCCTGTCTCTAGTAAAAACAGAAAAATTAGCCAGGCATGGTGGTACACACCTGTAATCCCAGCTGCTCTGGAGGCTGAGGCAGGAGAATGGCTTGAACCCAGGAGGTGGAGGTTGCAGTGAGCCGAGATTGCAACATTGCACTCCAGCCTGGGCAACAAGAGCAAAACTCTGTCTCAAAAACAAAACAAAAACAAAAACAAAAAACTCTAGTTTCTCTTTACAATATCGAAAAAGAATATATACCCAAACATAAAACGATAACTTTTTCTTTTTAACATTTTCTCTTTGCATTGATCATAATTCTTCATCTTTTAGGACATGGCTTTCTATGAAGCTTGTAACTCCAATGTTCTTAAAATAAAAGCCGAATTATATCTTGGCCATATTAATAGTGTCCATCATCTTTCTTTTCTGTGTGCTCATATTTCCTTCGTGTATAAAATTTGGAAATGAGGAACAGGGAAGTATTGACCACAAAGGAAAAGTTTTTATTTTTAAGAACAAGTTGAACATAGCAGCAGCAATTGATATTTTCCAAACCATACACCCAGTAAGGGGTTAGTATTCAAAATACACAAGGAACTCCTACAACTCAATAGCAAGAAAACAAATCACCTGACTAAAAACTGAGGAAGTAACCTGAATAGACATATCTCCAAAGAAGATATAGAAATGAGTATTCAGATTTATAGACAGGAAGTAGAATGGTGGTTTCCAGGGGCTGGGGGCAGGAAGCAATGGGGAATTATTGTTGTGTTTTCTTTTTTGTTCCTTTTGTTGCCCAGGCTGGAGTGCAGTGGCACGATTTCGATCTCAGCTCACGGCAACCTCCGCCTCCCAGGTTCAAGCGATTCTCCTGCCTCAGCCTTCCAAGTAGCTGGGATTACAGGTGTGCGCCACCACACCTGGCTAATTTTTGTATTTTTAGTAGAGATGGGGTTTCATCATGTTGGCCTGGTTGGTCTTGAACCCCTGACCTCAGGTGATCCGTCTGCCTTGGCCTCCCAAAGTGTTGGGATTACACGTGTGAGCCACCATGCCCAGCAGGGATTATTGTTGAATAGACACAGAGTTTCAGTTTTGCAAGATGAGAAGAGTTCTGGAGATGATGGTGATGGCAGCAGAACAACATAAATGTACATAATGCCATGGAAGTATACATTTAAATAGAGTTAAGATAGTAAACTTCATGTAATTTGTATTTTACCACAATTTTTAAAAATCGAAATAAGTACAATTTATAGAAGAAGAAACTTGAACAAATTTTAGTTACTTTAATTTCCTTGGGAAAACGTTTCTATAATCCTAACTCTGACTGCCAGTTATCTTCCCTTTATAGACAAAAAGCAAGCAAAAACAAAACAAAAACCAAAAAAACAAAACAAAACAAAAAACCCCACAAAACACTTCAAGCTTTCCAATGACACAATTAAAACAAATAAAAAGGTAGTTCATGAGTGTTTCACAGAGGCTAAATACAAAATATGCACAATTAACACAAAAAGGTTTTTAATGAGTACAAATAAGTCATTTAAGCAGGCCATGCTTTAGGTTGCTAAGGAAACAGAAAAAAATACCAGTATTTTCTGTCTGAAAAATTTTTATTATATATGACAAAATGAAGCAAAATGGCAGTTAATGAAACCTATTAACTTCTTTAAAAGTAAGTAATAAACTTTGGGAGGCCGAGACAGGCGGATCACGAGGTCAGGAGATCGAGACCATCCTGGCTAACACGGTGAAACCCCGTCTCTACTAAAAAATACAAAAAACTAGCCGGGCGAGGTGGCGGGCGCCTGTAGTCCCAGCTACTCGGGAGGCTGAGGCAGGAGAATGGCGTGAACCCGGGAGGCGGAGCTTGCAGTGAGCTGAGATCCCGCCACTGCACTCCAGTCTGGGCGACAGAGCGAGACTCCGTCTCAAAAAAAAAAAAAAAAAAAAGGAAGTAATAATCCATAAACCATTAAAATATCAACCATGAGGATGTTTATCTTCAAATTCAGAAGTTATTTTAGACAGATGAAGTTTTACTTTTTTTTTGAGATGGAGTTTTGCTCTTGTTGCCCAGGATGGAGTGCAGTGGTGCGATCTCGGCTCACTGCACCCTCCGCCTCCTGGGTTCAAGCGATTCTCCTGCCTCAACCTCCCGAGTAGCTGGGATTATAGGTGCCTACCACCATGCCTGGCTAATTTTTCTAGTTTTAGCAGAGACTGGGTTTCACCATGTTGGCCAGGCTGGTCTTGAAATCCTGACCTCAGGTGATCCACCCACCTCGGCCTCCCAAAGTGTTGGGATTACAGGCGTGAGCCACCATGCCCGGCCTTAAGTTTTACATTTAACAAATTTTTGGGCTTGCAATCGTTTCTTGGTATGTGCCACATGTGTTAACCACCACTGTCCCTGAATGGGCCCTCTCCCTCCCCTAAATAACTCAAAACATTAGTCTAAGGCAGTGATTCTCACACACTAGTGTGCATCTCATCATCATGTGAAAGGCTTGTTAACACAGAGATTGCTGAGTCCCACTTAGTGCTTTTGATTCAATGGGTCTAAGGTGGGCCTGAGAATTTGGCATTTCTAACAAGAAGTTAGAAAATGCTGAGTTCCTAGAACTCATCAAGCTTTTAAAAATTTATTTGTTTTTATTTTATTTTTCAGACAGGGTCTCTCTCTGTTGCCCAGGCTGGAGTGCAGCAGTGCAATCATAGCTCACTGCAGCCTCAAACTCCTGGGCTCAAGCGATCCTCCTGCTTCAGCCTCCCAAGTTAGCCAGGACTACAGGCACACACCACTGGCATTGATTTTTTTTTTTTTTTTTTTTTTTTTTTTGAGAGACGGGGTCTCTCTATGTTTTCTAGGCTGGTCTCAAACTCCTGGACTCAAGTGATCCTCCCAAAGTGTTACAGTTACAAGCATGAGCCACCGTGCCTGGCCCAAGCTTACTCTTGACTTAGAACCTTCAGATACACTGTTCCCTTTGCTTGGAGTTTTACATATCCACTTTATGCCTAGCTGGCTCTTATTCATATACTTCTGATCTCGGTTAGATGTGACTATTAAAGATAGCCTATCCCCAGTTTGTTGCCTTATATAAAGTGTCTCCTTTTCCCCTGACTCTTAACATCCTAGTTTCCTTCTTAACCCTGATCACAATTTGCAAGTACATATATATTTGCCTATTCATTTATCCATTGTCTGTTCCCAAGACCAGAAAATTTATTAAGGCTATTCTACATTATTGTTTTTCACCAGTATATGCCAAGTCCTAGTACATGATAATACCTCAATACATTTTTATTAAAGAACAAGCAGTCAAGAGAATTAGGCACTTCTGTACTAATTACTCATACTTCAGACCAATAGCTATTCTCAGACTGCTTCATAAACATAGGTTCTTACAGAAACCTGACACTGAGTTCCTAAATAAGAGAAAGCTGCTCATTTTCCTTAAATTCCATATCTGAATTATTTATATCTATCACTTGATCTATATTGGAGCATTTGCTAATTTCTGAAGCATCTCTCACTCTTTGGGCAAGAATATAACATTTCAGTTTTTGGTCTCTACCAGAGATTTTTAAAATAAAAATGGAGTAAGTGGGAAAAAAGAGAGGAAGTAACCTATTCAAGGAAAATATATTCTGCTTGTTGGTGGTGGTACAAGTTAGTGCATGTTTTCGAGGGCATTTTAAAAACACAGAATAAAAGCATTAAAAATATTTATATATGAAAAGACTAGAAGACTACAAACCAAGGCCATCATGTAGAGTGGAATAGTAAAATTCAACTGAAATCCAGCCTGGGCTCTATTACCAAATTGGTTAGGCTTGGCATAGGACCAGGGATCGCTTCAAAAAAACAGTGCCTTTTTCTTCTTTGCCCAATGAGGCCCTTGCAGGGATTGGGATTATAGTTGCTGGGGCTGAGATTACAGATGATCTCTCTCTCTCTCTCTCCCCCATCTCCTCCCTAATTTTTGGGCTTTTCTACTAAAGAAAAGTTACTTAAATAATGATATGAACTAAGAAGTCATCAAATAATAGACTGTAACGAAGTTCATTTACAAATATTTTGCACTTGCGTAGAAAAGGGACAGTAACATGCATACTTTAGGGGTGTTACAAAGATGGATGAGAAGTTTAGGCATATTAGCTATAAAGTACAATTTTTGACCAAGAAACTGCAGGACAAAGTATAATATTGTAGATAGCAGTCTCAAAGAGATTCTGTTTTCACTTATTTAAACCAAATTAAGCTACCTCTGCATGTCTGAATGATGATTAATAGAGGAATCTAGGATTGCGAGTTACCCGTGCAATATGCTGTACCTAGTTTGCTTTATATGGAGCACATTTATTTAGTTTTGGTTCTAGGGGGAAGGCACTCACTACTGAAACAAAATGGATTTTTACTGATTTGATTTTTCATTCTATATATTATTAACTTAGAAATACTAAAGCAGAAATGAATCAAAGATTAATACAAAATTTTTAAGAGCTGTGATAAAAATAATACACAGAAGAGGATTAAAAGGATTGCAAAAATGTCCTTTAATATCCAATTTTACTCTCAGATTATTGTAGTTCCTAAATGTAATTAATGTTTTTAGTCTTTCTAAAATGGCTTTATTTCTTGCAAACAAAACAAAAAAGCAGGATATTCAACTACTTAAAGTCAAATGAAAGGAACATAAAATGAATTTTCTTCATTAAAATCTATGCAACATCCTGTTTAAAAATTATATTGCTAAATATTTAAAATAATGGTTCATCTTCTTTTCATCATATTCTGAGGCTGAAAAGAAAGTCTTATGTATTCACTTCTGAGCAATGCGGGCCCTCTGGATATATTATTAGTTGTTATTTTTACCTCTGTGAATACATGAGTATGTGAAAGGTCTAACTTCTTGAGTCAATAGTTTATTCAGTTTGTCATTTTTCTCACCATAAAATTGATATTTTCAAGATATTATTCTGATTTTTCTGATCACATCTTAAGGTAATATCTAAATTCATATCCTGTAATAGTCTGTTATGACAGCTGCTATCATGATAATGTCCAGTTAAGTACATGCAAATGATGAATAAATTACTACTTACACAAATGAGTCTAAGTGTCAAGATGTCTAAACAATGTTCTCAGATGTGATTTCCAAAAAAAAAAAAAAAAAAAAAAATCTACCCTTTAGAAAAAGTGATTGATATTCAACTAACAGATATATTTAATAGTAATAAACATTTTTTTCAAAATTTAGTGCCCTCAAAATCTGTGGGGGTGATACTGCATTGATTATCTAAAGGAGAATACAATTTCAGTAGAAAAAAGAGTTTAAAAATCTTTTAAAAATAATCTTTCCACTAAGAATTCAGTAATTTTAGATTCAAAGTGGGTCAGATTTCACCAAGACCCCTCTTGCATACAACAATCAACCCCAAACCCTAGGTAGTTTTATAGCAGAAACGACTTTGCAAATGTCTTCCTTCAACCTTTATATAAAAAAAATTGAGATGGTTCCAAAGGTAGTATTTTATTCACAGCATAAGCCAAAGGAGTAACAGAATTTATGCTCATTTGTTTAGCCTATATTTCTTTTAACTTTACGCTTTATTGGATGCACAAAAGTCACCCTGATATTGGATGACCTTTGTGGAGATTCTACTATATTGATTTTGTGAAGGTCTAAAACAATGGACCATTCCCTCCTTTGCTTTAGCCCCATCCCTGCTAGAAATATGTGAAGACCAAAAACCAACTGGCAAGTAGAAGGTGAAGCAGGTAAAATGCTGTTGCATATGGCCTACTTGCTTGGGGGCAGATAAGAAACTTAAATCACAGGTCAGTTAAATGGGTATTATTTAATAAGACCTAATAGGCTTTAGGTTCACTACAATGGATAGATGTCAAAATGGGTTACAATATTTTAAGTGTAGGAAAAAAGTAAATAAAAGGAGACTCAGCAGCAGTCTGTCATTGGTTCTAAAAAGCACACCAATATATTGCCAAAGACTTTCATTTACTTTCGTTTCTACTTAATTCCTGTACTTTGGCATATATTGCCAATAAATTGACTTCACTCTGTTCACTAACTTGCTTATGCCGTGTTAAGATCATGATGATAGAATGTGAATATTTGATAGGGAGAAGTTCTAAATGAGTCATTTAAGTCTATAACGATGCATAATTCCGGAAAACCAAACTTCTAAAAATAAGTATGTTTCGAAACAGGACTGGCAGGCTCTTAACTTTATGAAGAAAAAAATGTCACCATAAAAATCAATTCCTTAAAAGAAAATAGAAATTTATCTTAGTGTTAGATCCTCCAGCCTCATTCTGGTTAAGAGAATTTGACATTTCAGGGCTGAGCACACTGTGGAAACTTAATAAATATTGAGGTTTACAAACAAAAAGCATAACAATGATATGTGGACCAATTTTCAACAACACTGAAAATCAATGTGCCCTTACTCTGCCTAATTCAGTTAACTCAATTATTTAATGTACACTTGATTTGAGTGGGTTTTACCATAGCTATTTCAATTTTACATTGAACATTAATCAAATTGCTTCTAATGTAAAATTTCATTTTTTCTCATCCTTCTCCTCCCCCAGATTCCAGAATGAGGGAAAAGTTTGTGTTTCATGTTTCTTGTTTAATGTTAAAAGCAAATTTTAAGACATTTGTTTCCATTAGTTTATCCCATAATTCTCATTTCATATACCACTCACCCTATATCACAACCATGAACTTTTTCACAGATATTTAATACATTGTTTTTTACACCATTTTTGGGAAAAATCCTCCTTCCTCAACAACTTCAGTTAAGACTCTTTTCTACTTTCTCCCAGTGCTCCCACACTTTTACCTCATCTCTATTTCCACACACAAAAATATCCCCCCCCGAACACAGAGCCTCAAGGGGTGGACAAGGTAAGTTATAAAATGTAGGCACTCCTGGAGAAGCTATTAGCTATTCATATCTAGCGAGTAGATTTTACTTAAAAAGTGTTGACTGATCCCAACTATTTTTAATATCCTAGATTCAGAAACTCTATAAAGTACTATTTCATCATCAGTATGTTTGGTAGAAAAGTATAAGAAGAATTTTTAAATGTAATTGTTTTCATTGGTAAATGCAAAAAATATTTATACAAAGTGAAAAGTTATGTGACTAAATATATATATATAGTTTGGGAGAAGGTCTTGCTTTGTCACCCAGCCTGGAGTACAGTGGAGTGAACAGGGCACACTGCAGCCTCGACCTCCTGTGTTCAAACAGTCCTCCTGCCCCAGCCTTTCGAGGAGCTGGGGCTACAGGCACATGCCACCACACCTGGTTAATTTTTGTATTTTTTGTCCAAATGAGGTTTCACTATGTTGTCCAGGCTGGTCTTAAACTCCTGAGCTCATGCAATCTGCCCACCTTGGCCTCCCAAAGCGCTGGGATAAAAAGCTACAGGCGTGAGACACCATGGCCAGCAATGACTAAATATTTTTAATGTTAAAGTATTAATACTGGGAAGGCAAGTTATGCTGTTGGTCATCTGAAGCAACCCCAAAATTGTACTGGTTGTCATTAAAATACCAACATCAAAAAAACGAAATAAACAACTGTCAAAGCCTTCCACAAGTGAGATTTAGAAAAGAAGTCATTATTCATTTCAAGGTTCCTGAGCAAAACAATGCTCCCCTACCTAAACTATTAATCAATCCAACAGGAGGCCGTGTGTCTGCATTTGTTTTTAAACTAAATATTCTGAATATTGATAAATATGAAAGAAATAATAAATGATGTATTTATTACTTGTAATTGAAGATATGCTAACACTACACAAAATATGTCTTTTTACAGTAGCTTTACTGTGGAATGTTGGTTCTCAGAATGTATCTCTGAACCAGCAGCATTACGATCACCTGGGAACCAGTGGGAATTCTTAGCCTTGCCCCAGACATTTTGAACCAGGAACTCTGGGGAAGGGGTTCACCAACCTGAGTTTCTAAAAGCCCTCCAGGTGATTCTGATGTATGCTAAAGTGAGAACCATTACCACTGAAAATTCTTGACATTCTCAATGACCATGTCTCGATAACCCGAATGCCAAGACATTTACAGATTCCATAACTATAAAGCCGAACTCACTTATGAGGCCATTTTCTTACTAATAGTGATCAATTTCTTAGACTTTTTCATTCATTAACTCTTCTCTTCCATCACTAATTCTGATGAATAGCTATCAAGCCATTCATGGTAGGGTGGAGGGTAGGTGGATTTTCCATAAACAAAATTCTCATTATTTATAAAGAATTACTGTACATGCAAAAACAAAACAGCATTTAAAAAGTCATGTTGAATATGAAGAGTGAGTGGATTACTAGGTTTACTTATTAGTTGCAGGAACACTTCACCTAACCTGGGCATCCATCCGTCAGCTGCTGTGATGGTTGACTATTAATGTCTTAAAGCTACCTGCCTTCTCCAGATGTGACCTCTGCTTATGGGGGCCCCCTAGCCCAAGAGGTAACCCATATCCCAGGAGTGGACCACAGCCAGTGGTGTGCTGCAGCAGAGCCCAAGAGCCAATTGTGTGCATCTCCTCCCAATTCCATATTCAGTGGCATTATGTTGGTAGCTGGAAATCAGCAGTGGAGGGAGTATTTACACCATGAAAAACTGGTTTTGATACACACCAGGATCCATCCCACCTCAGGGCTAGTTGATAAATATTTGCCAGCACTTCAGTGGCACAGACAATGACTGGTATAAAGGCACAACTCTGGCCGGGTGCGGAGGCTTACACCTGTATTCCCAGCACTTTGGGAGGCTGAGGCGGGCAGATCACCTGAGGTCAGGAATTCAAGACCAGCCTGACTAACATGGTGAAACACCGTTTCCACTAAAAATACAAAAATTAACCAGGCGTGGTGGTGCATGCCTGTAATCCCAGCTACTCAGGAGGCTGAGGCAGGAGAATTACCTGAACCTGGGAGGTAAAGGTTGCGGTGAGCTGAGATCGCACCATTGTACTCCAGCCTGCGCAACAAGAGCGAAACTCCATCTCAATAAAATAAAATAAAATAAAATAAAATAAAATAAAATAAAATAAAATAAAAAGTACAACTCCACAGTGAGGTTTCTGCTCCAGGGCTTGCTCTCTCTCTGGATCAGACACAATGTGAGGTTTCACCTGAAATGGCATACTCTCTGGGCTCTTTCTTCTCTTGTATTATGCTTCCCTAACTCCAATACAGGCTTCTCCTGAGAGCAGACCCTCTATAAATCACAGGCACCTAGACTCCTGTTCTCAGGGTCTGCGTTCATGGAACCTGACTTAAAACGCCATTTAACTCATCAGTTAAGTGTGCACAAAAGCTTCAAATAATACATATTCAAAATTAAGAGCTACTAGTAATGGAACTTTGGATCACAATAATCAGATGAAACTGCAAAAGATAAATTTGAAATAGCAAGGGCCTGCTCTTTTTGTTTGTGTACATAAAAGAAATAAGTTGATGGAAAAAGATAAAGCCTGCACAAACTGGGCAATCCTTCATACTGTGATTCTCAACTGACGCTTTCATGTCCATAGGTGAATGTGCTGAAAGATTCCTTTACTTCAGAACTTGAAGACAGAGCATCTTCATATTAAAACATGATGAATGCATTATGGAAAATATCATAAAATTGATGTGAGATTTAAAAAATAAAACAAGAACCGTCAAAGAAATTTCATGCTCATGGAAAAGGGAGATAGGTAAGTGGAAGCGGGAGATGTCAGGCCATGTTGTCTTGGCTGTTAAGATAACTGAAGTAAATAAGTTTGTGAATCATTGCTTTTGGAAGACGTTTTTAAATAGAAAAAGCTGTAGTAAGTGTAAATTATAACTAAAAATATTATTTTAACATGAAAAAATCTTATTATGAAAAAGTTATTTCTTAGGCCCCATTAAAACAAGAGAGTTACATTAGTATCACAGACACATCTGTTCCCATAATACCCAGAAAACTGATTTACCAAGAACAATTATTCAATGCCATTGCTTAACTTAGTTAATTTCAGGTTGTGTAAGGCATAATATTGGTGTCAATGCAAACTGTTAAATTTTGAAAATTGTAATTGTCAAGCATGACAGGAAGAAGCGAACTCCTTGGGTTATTTGATCTTAAAGCATTTCCTGTTTTACGCATGGTAGGAGAGTAACAGAATTGTGAACTTTATTCTTGTCACAACTTTGGTAGATGCCAAAAAATAATTAAAAATATATATTGGCTGTGTGATTCCATTTTCTCAGGAAATATGGAATTTCAGTTAAATAAATAACTCACATTTTAGTGCCGTTTCTAGTTAATGTGGGACATGCACATGTATGCACAAGCTAATACAAATTGCTGCTCCCTCAGCTTGGTGCTAAATAATAACATTCCCAGGAAAACTAAGATGCCATTAATACAGCTCTCAATATAATTTTTATTTTTGAAATAAATTAAATGTTCACACTCTATAATGAGATCAGACTTCTCTGGGTATAGGTTTTAACCATATCATAAATTAATGAATGAATGCATTTGTATATCCTTTAATACTGAGAGTATATTACTTAAGTTTTTTGAATAATCTTTTATTACCTAAGGCTCTTGAGGAATAGTGTTTATAGTTATTACCAACCACAAACAAAGCTTCTAGAGTAAGTCCCAGCAAACAGGATTGGCATATTATAGGATCAGATTTTGATATGGTTGTTTTCAAATAGTAGGAAGGATGGTATTCTTTGGAGAAATTTTTATTATCTAATTAAACACTTCTTGAGTAGAACAATGTCAGATGAACTCATTAGCTGAACATTTTGATTACCCATGTTCTCCTAAATATCCCATGACCAGAAGAGTACTGTACAACTCTGATTTAATCCAATAACAATAGTAACCAATTCTAGCTCCTTCTTTTATCACAGTCCATCAAAATAACAGAGAAGTCCAAATTAAAATAAGTTCAATAATAAAAGAACATGTTCTTTTTCCAAGTGTTCTAAAGCCTTTTCCTGTCTTTAAGCAAAGTTCACTCAGTCACTATCTTATCCATGAAAGTAAAAGCAGAAAGATGTTTCCCTTATTAAATAAATAGCTTTATGCTTTCGATGTGGAAGGCATTTCATAACAGTCAAAAAAGGAAGCGTTTTGATTGCCATCAACTCATTTCCTCCCACCCACTGTTTTAAATCGTTTGTTTGGTTCCAATGTATACTACACTTACATAAGTTGTTTATGAAGAGCCAAATTAATAGTCTTTGCAATTGTTTTTGTTGGAATTTGGAGAGCTGACAAATGAATTAGTAGAAAATGGCAATTCTACATGAATTAGCTTTTAAGTCTCCCTAAGAGGCTGATGCAGAACTTAATAAGAGACTTATTAGGAGAAGTAGGACAACTTAATTCAGATTGATTATAGACTTCGGTGAAGACAGCTGGGGTTCAGATGAAACTGAAAAAGAACTTATATGCACTTCAAAGTATGCTAAGCAGATGTCTGAAACAATTACTCCGCTCTGCCTTTTCAAGTTTCAAAGGCGAGATGGGAATAGCGTGGTAAACGAAGGTTCTATTTGCCTAAGTTGAGGTAGGGGCTTTTAAAACACACACAGCACTATCTAAACTCAGACGCTTTGGGAAAAGAAAGTGATTTGACATGGCTGTCCTAAGTAATTTGCTTTTAGCTTTATAAACAAAGCAGGAGATGAGAGGGAATACATGGTAACTAAGTAATAAGCTCTCCTGGCAACACTAACTTACAATTAATTTTACATTGAATAAATCATTTGGTCAGGACTTTTTTTATTATTATACTTTAAATTCTGGGATACATGTGCAGAACATGCAGGTTTGTTATATAGGTATACATGTGCCATGGTGGTTTGCTGCACCCATCAACCTGTCATCTACATTAGGTATTTCTCCTAATGCTATCCCTCCCCTAACCCCCACCCCTCAACAGGCCCTTGTATGTGGTGTTCCCCTCCCTGTGTCCATGTGTTTGCATTGTTCAACTCCCACTCACGAGTAAGAACTTGTGGTGTCTGGTTTTCTGTTCCTGTGTTAGTTTGCTGAGAATGATGGTTTCCAGTTTCATCCATGTCCCTGCAAAGGACATGAACTCATTTTTTTATGGCTGCATAGTATTCCATGGTGTATCTGTGCCATGTTTTCTTTATCCAGTCTATCACTGATGAGCATTTGGGTTGGTTCCAAGTCTTTGCTATTGTGAACAGTGCTGCAATAAACATACATGTGCATGTGTATTTATAGTAGAATGATTTATAATCCTTTGGGTACATAACCAGTAATGGGATTGCTGGATCAAATGGTATTTCTGGTTCTAGATCCTTGAGGAATGGCCACACTGTCTTCCACAATGGTTGAACTAATTTACACTCCCACCAACAGTGTAAAAGCGTGCCTATTTCTCCACATCCTCTCCAGCATCTGTTGTTTCCTGACTTTTTAATGATCGCCACTGTAACTGTCATATTTTGATTTGCATTTCTCTAATGACCAGTGATGATGAGCTTTTTTTCATGTTTGTTGGCCACATAAATGTCTCACTTTGAGAAGTGTCTGTTCATATCCTTTGCCCACTTTTTGATGAGGTTATTTTTTTTTCTTGTAAATTTGTTTAAGTTCTTTGTAGATTCTGGATATTAGCCCTTTGTCAGATGAATAGATGGCAAAAATTTTCTTCTGTTCTGTAGGTTGCCTGTTCACTCTGATGGTAGTTTCTTTTGCTGTGCAGAAGCTCTTTAGTTTAATTAAATTCCATTTGTCAATTTTGGCTTTTGTTGCCATTGCTTTTGGTGTTTTAGTCATGAAGTCTTTGCCCATGCCTATATCCTGAATGGTATTGCCTCGGTTTTCTTCTAGGGTTTTTATGGTTTTAGGTTTTATGTTTAAGTCTTTAATCCATCTTGAGTTAATTTTTGTATAAGGTGCAAGGAAGGGGTCCAGTTTCAGTTTTCTGTATATGGCTAGCCAGTTTACCCAGCACCATTTACTGAATAGGGAATCCTTTCCCCATTGCTTGTTTTTGTCAGGTTTGTCAAAGATCAGATGGTTGTAGATGTGTGGTGTTATTTCTGAGGCTGATTATATATCTGTTTTGGTATGAGTACCATGCTGTTTTAGTTACTGTAGCCTTGTAGTATAGTTTGAAGTCAGGTAGCATCATGCCTCCAGCTTTGTTCCTTTTGCTTAGGATTGTCTTGGCTATGTGGGCTCTTTTTTGGTTCCATATGAAATTTCAAGTAGCTTTTTCTAATTCTGTGAAGAAAGTCAATGGTAGCTTGATGGGGACCATAAATTACTTTGGGCAGTGGGCCATTTTCACGATTTTGATTCCTCCTATCCATAAGCATGGAATGTTTTTCCATTTGCTTGTGGTGTCCTCTCTCCTTTCCTTGAGCAGTGGTTTGTAGTTCTCTTTGAAGAGGTCTTTCACATTCCTTGTAAGTTGTAGTCCTGGGTATTTTATTCTCTTTGTAGCAATTGTGAATGGGAGTTCACTCATAATTTGGCACTCTGTCTATTATTGGTGTATAGGAATGCTTGTGATTTTTCCACATTGATTTTGTATCCTGAGACTTTGCTGAAGTTGCTTATCAGCTTAAAAAGATTTTGGGTTGAGACGATGGGGTTTTCTAAATATACAATCATGTCATCTGCAAACAGAGACAATTTGACTTCCTCTCTTCCTATTTGAATACCCTTTATTTCCTTCCCTTGCCTGATTGTCCTGGCCAAAACTTCCAATATTATGTTGAATAGGAGTGGTGAGAGAGGGCATCCTTGTCTTGTGTCTTTTTTTTTTTTTTTTTTTTTGAGACAGAGTCTCGCTCTGTTGCCCAGGCTGGAGTGCAGTGGCGAAATCTCTGCTCACTGCAAGCTCCACCTCCTGGGTTCACGCCATTCTCCTGCCTCAGCCTCCCAAGTAGCTGGGACCACAGGCGCCTGCCACTGCGCCTGGCCAATTTTTTGTATTTTTTTAGTAGAGATGGGGTTTCACCATCGTCTCAATCTCCTGATCTTGTGATCCACCCGCCTCGGCCTCCCAAAGTGCTGGGATCACAGGCGTGAGCCACCGCACCCGGCCTTGTGCCGGTTTTAAAAGGGAGTGCTTCCAGCTTTTGCCCATTCAATATGATAATGGCTGTGGGTTTGTCATAAGTACCTCTTACTATTTTGAGATACGTTCCATCGGTACCTAATTTATTGAGAGTTTTTAGCATGAAGGGGTGTTGAATTTTATTGAAGGCCTTTTCTGCTTCTATTGAGATAATTATGTGGTTTTTGTCATTGGTTCTGTTTATGTGATGGATTACATTTATTGATTTCTCTATGTTGAACCAGCCTGGCATCCCAGGGATGAAGCCAACTTGATCATGCTGGATAAGCTTTTTCATGTGCTGTTGGATTCAGTTTGCCAGTATTTTTATTGAGGATTTTCGCACTGATGTTCATCAGGGATATTGGCCTGAAATTTTCTTTGTTTGTTGTGTCTCTGCCAGGTTTTGGTATCAGGATGATGCTGGTCTCATAAAAAGCGGTAGGGAGGAGTCCCTCTTTTTCTATTGTTTAGAATAGTTTCAGAAGGAATGGTACCAGCTCCTCTTTGTACCTCTGGTAGAATTCAGCTGTGAATCCATCTGGTCCTGGGCTTTTTTTGGTTGGTAGACTATTAATTACTGCCTCAATTTCAGAACTCATTATTGGTCTATTCAGGGATTCTATTTCTTCCTGGTTTAGTCTTGGGAGGGTGTATGTGCCCAGAAATTTATCAATTTCTTCTAGATTTTCTGGTTTGTTTGCATAGAGGTATTTATAGTATTCTCTGATGGTAGTTTGTATTTCTGTGGGATGAGAGGTAATATCCCCTTTATCATTTTTTATTGTGTCTGTTTGATTGTTCTCTCTTTTCTTCTTTATTAGTCAGGCTAGCAGTCTATCTATTTTGTTAATCTATTCAAAAAACCAGCTCCTGGCTTCATTGATTTTTTTGAAGGGTTTTTCGTGTCTCTATTTCCTTCAGTTCTACTCTGATCTTAATTATTTCTTCTCTTCTGCTAGCTTTGGAATTTGTTTGCTCTTGCTTCTCTACTTCTTCTAATTGTGATGTTAAGGTACCAATTTTAGATGTTTCCTGCTTTCTCCTGCGGGGATTTTAGTGCTATAAATTTCCCTCTAAATATGGCTTTAGCTGTGTCCCAGAGATTCTGGTACGTTGTGTGTTTGTTCTCATTGGTTTGAAAGAACTTATTTATTTCTGCCTTAATTTCCTTATTTACCCAGCAGTCATTCAGAAGCAGGTTGTTCAGTTTCCATGTAGTCATGCAGTTTTGAGTGAGTTTCTTAATCCTGAGTTCTAATTTGATTGTACTGTGGTCTGAGAGACTGTTTGTTATGATTTCCGTTTTTTTTTTTTTTTTTTTTTTTTTTTGCGTTTGCTGAGGAGTGTTTTACTTCCAATTATGTGGTCAATTTTAGAATAAGTGTGATGTGGTGTTGAGAATAATGTATATTCTTTTGATTTGGGGTGGAGAGTTCTGTAGATGTCTATTAAGTCCACTTGGTCCAGAGCTGAGTTCAAGTCCTGAATATCCTTGTAAATTTTCTGTTTTGTTGATCTGTCTAATATTGAGAGTGGGGTGTTAAAGTCTCCCACCATTATTATATAGGCATCTGTATCCCTTTGTATGTCTCTGAGAACTTGCTTTATGAATCTGGGTGCTCCTATACTGGTTGCATATATATTTAGGATAGTTAGCTCTTCTTGTTGCATTGATCACTTTACCATTATGTAATATCATGTTTTTTTCTTTTTTTATCTTTGTTGGTTTAAAGTCTGTTTTGTCTGAGACTAGGATTGCAACCCCTGCTTCTTTTTTTTCTTTTTGCTTTCCATTTGCTTGGTAAATATTCATCCATCCCTTTATTTTGAGCCTATGTGTGTCTCTGCACAGGAGGTGGGTCTCCTGAATACAGCACAGTGATGGGTCTTGACTCGTTATCCAATTTGCCAGTCAGTGTCTTTTAATTGGGGTATTTAGCCCATTTACATTTAAGGTTAATATTGTTATGTGTGAATTTGATTCTGTCATTATGATGCTAGCTGGTTATTTTGCTCATTAGTTGATGCAGTTTCTTCATAGTGTTGATGGTCTTTACAATTTGGTATGTTTTTAAAGTGGCTGGTACCAGTTTTTCCTTTCCATATTTAGTGCTTCCTTCAGGAGCTCTTGTAAGGCAGGCCTGGTGGTGACAAAATCTCTCAGGATTTGCTTGTCTGTAAAGGATTTTATTTCTACTTTGCTTATGAAGCTTAGTTTGCCTGGATATGGAATTCTGGGTTGAAAATTCTTTTAAGAATGTTGAGTATTGGCCCCCACTCTCTTCTGGCTTGTAAGGTTTCTGCCAAGAGATCTGCTGTTAGTCTGATGGGCTTTCCTTTGTGGGTAGCCTGACCTTTCTCTCTTGCTGCCCTTAACATTTTTTCCTTCATTTCAACCTTGGTGAATCCGACGATTATGTGTCTTGGGGTTGCTCTTCTCGAAGAGTATCTTTGTGGTGTTCTCTATATTTCCTGAATTTGAATGTTGGCCTGTCTTGCTAGGTTGGGGAAGTTCTCCTGGATAATATCCTGAAGAGTATTTTCAACTTGGTTCCATTCTCCCCATCACTTTCAGGTACACCAATCAAATGTAGGTTTGGTCTTTTCACATTGTCCCATATTTCTTGAAGGTTTTGTTTGTTCCTTTTCATTATTTTTTCAGTAATCTTCTCTTCACACTTTATTTCATTAAGTTGATCTTCAATCTCTAACATCCTTTCTTTTGCTTGATCGATTCGGCTATTGATACTTGTGTATGCTTTATGAAGTTCTCGTGCTGTGTTTCTCAGCTCCTTCAGGTCATTTATGTTTTTCTCTAAACTGGTTATTCTAGTTCACAATTCCTCTAACCTTTTTTTTTTTAAGGTTCTTAGCTTCCTTGCATTGGGTTAGAACATGCTTCTTTAGCTCGTAAGAGTTTGTAATTACCCACCTTCTGAAGCCTTTTTCTGTCAATTCGCCAAACTCATTCTCCATCCAGTTTTGTACCCTTGCTGGAGAGGAGTTGTGATCCTTTGGAGGAGAAGAGGCGTTCTGGTTTTTGGAATTTTCAGCCTTTGTGTGCTGTTTTCTCCTCATCTTCATGGATTTATCTACCTTTGGTCTTTGCTATTGGTGACCTTCAGATGGGGTTTTTGTGTGGACGTCCTTTTTGTTGATGTTGATGCTAGCAGTCAGGCCCCTCTGCTGCAGGTCTGCTGGAGGTCCACTCCAGACCCTGTTTGCCTGAGTATCAACAGCAGAAGCTGCAGAACAGCAAAGATTGCTGCCTGTTCCTTTCTCTGGAAGCTTCGTCCTAGAGGGGCACCCACCAGACGCCAGTTGGAGCTCTCATGTACGAGGTATCTGTTGACCCCTGATGGGAGGCATCTCCCAGTCAGGAGGCACGGGGGTCAGGGACCCACTTGAGAAGGCAGTCTGTCCCATAGCAGAGCTCAAGTGCTGTGCTGGGAGATCTGCTGCTCTCTTCAGAGACGGCAGGCAGGAACATTTAAGTCTGCTGATGCTGCGCCCACAGCTGCCCGTTTCCCCAGGTGCTCTGTCCCATGGAGATGGGAGTTTTATCTACAAGCCCCTGACTGGGGCTGCTGCTTTTCTTTCAGAGATGCCCTTCCCAGAGAGGAGGAATCTAGAGAGGCAATCTGGCTACAGTGGCCTTGCCAAGCTGCAGTGGGCTCCACCCAGTTAGAACTTCTTGGCGGCTTTGTTTACATTGTGAGGGGAAAACTGCCTACTCAAGCTTCAGTAATGGCAGGTGCCCCTCCCCACACTAAGCTTGAGTGTCCCAGGTTGACTTCAAACTGCTGTGCTGGCAGCGAGAATTTCAAGTCAGTGGATCTTAGCTTGCTGGGCTCCATGGCAGGTGGGATCCTCTGAGCTAGACCACTCGGCTCCCTGGCTTCAGCCCCCCTTTCCAGGGGAGTGAATGGTTTTGTCTCGCTGGTGTTCCAGGTGCCACGGGGGTATGAAAAAAAACTCCTGCAGCTATCTCGGTGTCTGCCCAAACAGCCGCCCAATTTTGTGCTTGAAACCCAGGGCCCTGGTGGTGTAGGCACCTGAGGGAATCTCCTGGTCTGCGTGTGCAAGGGCTGTGGGAAAAGCATAGTGTCTGGGCCAGAATGCTCCATTCCTCACAGCACAGTCCCTCACGGCTTCCCTTGGCTAGGGAAGGGAATTCCCTGACCCCTCGTGCTTCCTGGGTGAGGTGACGCCCCACCCTGCTTCTGCACCCTCCGTGGGCTGCACCCACTGTCTAACCAGTCCCAATGAGATGAACCGGGTACCACATTTGGAAATGCAGAAATCACCCGCCTTCTGTGTTGATCTCATTGGGAGCTGCAGACTGGAGCTGTTCCTATTCAGCCATCTTGTCAGCCACCTCTTTGGTCAGGATTTTAAAGATGAATAATTCCTATTTTAGTTTCTAAGCTGTATTAAACCCTAGATACTCTATTGAAAAGCTACTGAAAGTAAATCAATATATATGAATTCATATAATCCATAATTTTACAATAGCATAAAATCCTTAATACAGTACTCGTTTAGAAACCCACTAACATCTCTTATCACAAGTACACAAATATTCTATTAAAATATAAAGTGTGGAGTGACACTCGCTATAATATGGCTTTTGACAGACATATTTTCAGATATTAAAGGCCAAATCATACACTTTTAAACATTGCAATTGCATGCTTTGTAAACTAGATAAAACCCTGGTTACCCCATGAAACAGGAATTATTAGCTTCATATTTCACCCAGATTTATGAAAGATTAAATATTTTTTCTTTGTTTTTTCTTCTGCATCAAAGGTTTACTTAATACACATAACATTTTTACAACAACAACAATGAAAGCCTCCGCACAGCAATTCATTTGTAGTTCTTTAACAATGCACAAAATATTAATAAATTTTCCTCTTCCTACTATAGGCAGTATACCTTATTCATTATGAAGATATCATTAGTTTATTCAGAGTTGGGAGAGCTTACATGTTTTGAATGGTTTTTAGGGTTGCCCTGTTCATGTTGATTCTGCCCATTCATTCCCTAATTCTACAGGAAAAGATAAGTTTTCCTTATATAACTCATATATAAGAAATCAAGTAAGGTTGACTCGACTCATATAAATGGGAAGCATAACAAAATTAATACAATAAGAAGAAAACTTTAGAACCAAGGTTAAGAAGAGAAAAGCAATAAGGGAAGATAGTTGCATGAACATGGTTGCAAGTGTCTTGCTTGGCAAAGTGAGGATGAAATTCTAATACATTATATCACATTTCACATTATCTATTTGGAGGAAATACACTTCGCTTCCTCAGTGTCAAATTCTAAGATAGCATTTCTTTGACAGATTTCTCAAAACAAACAAACAAACAAACAAAAAAACCCCAAAGCCACAGGGACTGAGGATGGTAAGCCTAAAAAGGTGGATTTGCCAGTTTTCTTCTTAAAACTTTAGATGTGAATGCTGAAGATAAATAAGGATAGCATTGTCACTTCAACATAATTTCTGGCCTGCTACACACATCATTAAATCAATCTCAATTTGAACGCCAAAAAGGTTTAATCAAAACATTTCATTGTAGGAACTTTAAAGAAAAAGCTCATAGAATCCCTGCCCTGACTTTTCACAGTAAGAAATGTAAGTTAAAAGTTTGACAAAAATGCAAAATGCATAACTACATAGATGTGACAGATTTGCATATTCCAAGATGGCAGCCTGGGAGAATTACCTACAGTGCATGAAAAACTGTGTTCAGAGTTAACAGGTAAACTAAGGACAGTTAAATATTCCTGGCTCAAGAATGACATACCACTTTTGGTATAGAGAAACTATGGTTTATAGGCTGGGTACAGTGGCTTATGCCTGTAAGTCAGCACTTTGGGAGGCCAAGGTGAGTGGATCACCTGAGGTCAGGAGTTCGAGACCAGCCTGGCCAACGTGGTGAAACCCCATCTCTACTAAAAAATACAAAAAAAAAAAAAAAAAAGCTGGGCACGGTGGCGGGCACCTGCAGTCCCAGCTATTTGGGAGGCTGAGGCGGAGAATTGCTTGAACCCAGGAGGCAGAGGCTGCAGTGAGCTGAGATAGCGCCACTGCACTTCAGCCTGGGTGACAGAGCGAGATTGTCTCAAAAAAGAAAAATTAAAAAAAGAGAAACCATAGTTTATTAGAACAAAAACAAAACATTAAAAAACAGCAATCTGGCCGGGAGTGAGGGCTCATGCCTGTAATCCCAGCACTTTGGGAGGCCAAGGTGGGCGGATCATGAGATCAAGAGATCGAGAACATCCTGGCCAACATGGTGAAACCCTGTCTCTACTAAAAATACAAAAATCAGCTGGGCATGGTGGTGCGTGCCTGTAGTCCCAGCTATTCAGGAGGCTGAGGCAGGAGAATCCCTTGAACCCAGGAGGCGGAGGTTGCAGTGAGCCGAGATCTCACCACTGCACTCCAGCCTGGTGACAGAGCGAGACTCTCAAAAAAAAAAAAAAAAAAAAAAAAAAAAAAGAAAAGAAAAGAAAAGAAAACAACAATCCACAAACTTTCTCACATTGGGATTGTCCTGAAGAACAAAAATCTTGTATCCAGACTATAGGTTTAAAAGTTATTCTACTTGGCCGGGCGCGGTGGCTCAAGCCTGTAATCCCAGCACTTTGGGAGGCCGAGACGGGCGGATCACGAGGTCAGGAGATCGAGAGACCATCCCGGCTAACACGGTGAAACCCCGTCTCTACTAAAAAATACAAAAAAACTAGCCGGGCGAGGTGGCGGGCGCCTGTAGTCCCAGCTACTCGGGAGGCTGAGGCAGGAGAATGGCGTAAACCCGGGAGGCAGAGCTTGCAGTGAGCTGAGATCCGGCCACTGCACTCCAGCCTGGGTGACAGAGCAAGACTCCGTCTCAAAAAAAAAAAAAAAAGTTATTCTACTTTATTGAAGCCTTTATATATTCCACTTACAGATCTATGTGGAGCACCTAGTGATTCAAAGAGTTATTCCTATTCTCCATTACAAGGAAAGTAGAATATTTGTCTAGTCAAATAAGCACTGGTGCTATTTTCAGTAAAGTGAAAAGTCATGATCTTGCCCTTAAAATATTTGATAAGCAGTATAAATCGTGAATTTTGAAAGTAAGGAAGCATTTAAAACTTAAATTTTATTCTACTGGTTTTTCCTATGGAAGCTATCTTTGGAAGGCTGAGATTCTCTTAGTGAGCAATATAGTCAATATTAATATTGTGTTTCCATCTATTAATTTACCATGTTCACCACCTGAAGATGATCAGCTAGCAATAACGCCATTTCCATAAAGGCCAGGGACTTAGTCATTGTTGTTTAACCCATTCTTTAAATCCAAAAGCCACATTTGCTGATACAATTATAGAATACGAAATCTCACAGAAACACATATTACTTAGTCACTTGAATAACAAGTTATTTAACATATCAGATCAGAACGGAGGGGGGTACTATGATAGAGTCTCTAGGGGTGAGGGAAATGAACTAATATGGATATATAAAATGTTCTTCTGGCTAGCTGCCTAGTTATCAGTTTCAAGTTCCCTACAGCATGAATCCTCTGAGGGCTTAAACTGCTGAGTGGAAAAATGGGAACAGTGGTTTCAAGTACACTTCTACTTTTTTCTGAAATAAATTTTAGTTATTAAAACTCATTCCTTGTAAACTACTACCCCCAAAGCTTCAGTGTTTCAAACCCAGTGTCAATAAGATGCAATGGAGAAAAATGATTTATTTCCATTGCAAAATTGAAGAAGAGCTACTGAAGGGAGATAAATATATATGAATTCATGTAATTCATAGTTTGAAACATGCATAAAATACAACACTGATTCAAAAGCCAAAACAATCACATCTATTATTACCAGTACATAAAAATTTAGATAAGTACCATAACTTAAGTGTATATATGTCTGAGAAAGATAGATGTGTTGGGTTATAAATATAAGCTTTTGAAAGGTATGTTTAATATTTATACGTTTTGCTATTATTGGGATCAGAATGACAGTTTTACCAATTAGGGTATGGAAAATGAAGTTTGTCTTAAGACCAAGAACAGATAAGACAGGGAAACTAAAAGGAATGCCGCAGATAGGGTTGGGTGAAGGCCAGCTGATACTTGAACTGTTATGCTTTTAGTTATTTTTAATTATTAAATTATGCTGTACACATTCTCTTCTCCATCCATACTCAGTATCTTACAAATGCACCTGTGTGACAAGTATGGCTAAAAATGAATCCCTTATGTCTGCTCTATGGCCTAGATATTGAGCAATTTAATCGATATATTAACTAATTTAGTTCCACTGGGACATTTTCCTAACTTATTTCTCATTTTTGGAGAAGACTGTCAAAAAATTAGTCCCTATATTTTTGAATAAAATTAACATTTAATGCTTTTAAAATACTAGGTAATACATTTCAAAACACTTAGTTTTCCAGAAGACGGCAAAGCTAACCCTTACTTTAAATGTTAGACATGGGGTCATAAAATGTTGGGGTAGAAGGGATTTTAGAAGTATTAAAGTCAAATTTTTAATCTTTTCTTTTTAAATTTTTTACCTACTATTTTAATGAAGAGCTATGCAATTCAACATTAGACCATAGTCTTCATGAAGGCAATGACCAAGTCTGTTTCTTTTATAATTACCTGTCCAGCACATTATATAATGACTGATAAACAGCTGTTGAGTGAATAAATGAAGGTACTTAATGAGATTCCTCACATGTTGCTGGCCCTGGGCTAGCAGCCCAAAGATGTACAGCATGATCCTTGCTCTTAGCAACCTCACTTTCTCTGGCAGAAAAAAAAATGCATAAGCAAGTTGCTACAATATATGTGAAATTTAAGTGTGACAATTTAACATGCTTGGTGATCTATGAGAGCACCAACTGTGAGCAGTTTCTTCTGCTTGGTGGGAGTTGGGGGTTGTAGACACCCAGGAAAGACAACAAAGATAGGTAACATTTTGGCTGGTCCTTGAGGGCTGAGTGAGAATTCACCAAGTAGACAATGTAAGGGGATCCAGACAGAGAGAACAGCATTTGCAAAGGCAGATATATATGTGTGTGTGTATATATATCGATGTATATATATGTATGTATCTATCTATGTACGTATGTATATACATATACATACATATATACACACACACATATATACTTTACACACACACATTCAATACACTCTGCCCATATCACCCCTTTTTCCCAAATATGCCTCTCTCTCTATATATATCTATCTATATATCTATATATATATCTATATATATCATATGGGGAGAGTGTATTAAATGGTCTGGAGAACGGGAGCTATGGCTGAGAAGGTAAGCCAGGGCTAGGAAGAAAATAGCCACTTAATCTCCTTATTCATTGGATTTCATTCTCTAGGCAAGCATTCTTCTGCAAGGAGTTTGGATTAGAGTTGGAAGAGGCTGGGTAATGCAGGAACATCAGTAAAGAAACTATTCATCCATCCGTTAATTCACCAAACATTTAAAATGCAGTATCTAAGATATGCCAGGCACACGGAGGGGTGAATGGGATTTAAAGATGTATACTGTTATCATCTAACTAAAAGATGCTGGGGATTAAAAAGGACGTTGGTTAAAAGAGGAGAGAAAAGATAAAAGAGCTATTCTGAGGTAACATGAGCCATCATGTGCTGTCAGTGAAAATGTAGAAGGCTTTAAGGATGAACCTAAAGTTTCTAGCCTGGAAAATTTGTTGGATGATGATTCATTAACTGAAATAGGAAACAGGGGGAAAAAATATCAGATAGGAGGGGACAGAAGTAGGGACATGGAAAAACAGAGGAACAAATGAACTTGGTTTCAGAATAGTTGCATTTGTGATCCTGATGCCATATGGATTCAGAGATCAGAAGAGAGATGCGGACTAGAGATGTAGATACATCACCATCCATGCCATCTCAAAGAGGGAGGGTTTAAACAATCAAAAGAGAATTAGGCTAAGGTTAGAAACTTGGGCACAACAGTATTTGAAGGGTGGGTAGGTAAAGAATCTAGAAAAATATAGGAAGAAGAACATGGATGGAACAGTTCCATGAAAGCCAAGGAAGAGGACAACTTCTAGAATGAGGATGCTGAGGATGCTGGCAAACATGCTGAGTGCAGGAGGGAATTTAACTTCTTTTGAATTTTAATCTAGGAGGACTTTTGTGGTTTTGACAATAGATAAGTAGTTGCTGATTTCAAAATGATAGTCCTAAATATGTATTTTTTTCTGTAGAATACATTTGCCATCTTTGTGCCACAAGGGAATTTAACTTTGGTCTTACAGACAGTAGTCTTCCAAATATATAATGATTTTCCCATACTTCTGCAGTGGGCTGATGAAACTTGAAACTGTATTACAAATGTTGCCTTCCAAGGGAAGGGCCACACATTAACGACCTTATTTCACCATACCATAACTTACCCAAGTCATATAATTTAGTTAGCAAAAGGGCCAACACCTAGACTCCTGGCTCTTGATTAAGCGTTTTATTTTTCTGTATTCTGATACTAAATAACACAAGCAATACACACACACACACACACACATACACACATCAGACTTTAGTACAATCACTTAATAGCAAAGTCAAAATGATTTCTTGCCCTGTAACTTTTTTAATATTTCATTTCATATAACTGAAGACAGACAAATGACTAGATCACTGTCTTCTCTTGGAGAAAATACCATGTGAAAGAAGACTGAATTTGTGAAAGATGGACTGATTTCTATTGCTTAAGTGCTCTAGCTTTAACTTTGTGGGAAGGTAACACTGCACTCAAGTTCAGATTAGAAGCTCTTTTGAGTCTCTCAAAGAGCCCCGAAGCAAAGAAGTAGACGGTACCTTGACTTTCTCGAGGTGATCTTGGAGAGAGTCGATGAGGAGATCGCCCACTGGCTGCCAGGATCCCTTGATCACCTCAGCTTGGCGCAGCTTGAGGTCCAGCTCATCCATGGCCTCTTGAAGTTCCTGGAGTCTTTCGAGGGTCTCATCTATTTTTCTCTGCCAGTCAGTGGAATGCAGGTTCAATTTTTCCCACTCAGTATTGACCTCCTCAGCCTGCTTTCGTAGAAGCCTAGTGACATTCTGGGCTCGCTCCTCAGGAGGCAGCTCTAAATTGGCAATACAACAAGGTTTTAGGCCACATTCTTTTTTTTTTTTTTTTTTAACATTGTCAAAAAGGTCATACTGGAAGAAAGAAAGAGTACAGTTTAACAAGAGGTTAACCTACTGATTAATGGCTTTTTTATACTTTGGCATAAATTTTGATACAGCCCAGAACATCTAAAGTATGTCTTCCTGAGTTTCTACCTTATATCAATCCGATAATTTAAGATTCACTTAAGCTATTGAGGAGAAAAACGTTAGGATGCATAGCACAAGCTCTCATTTACTTTAGGCAGGCTCTTAAATGGAAAATTAACTTGTAGTCTTTGCAACAATAGAATTCCTCCTCACAGATAACTCCCTTTGTTTATTATTTTCTAAATGTTCCAATAACTGATTGCTAATCTCTTTTAATGTTTATTTATGAATGTGCAAACAGATTTATGCGTGGTAGTTTATGAGTCCTTATTTTTTTTCAGCATCTATGCTTAATTTGAATTGATTCTATTTAACCAAGAAAATATGAGAGCTATCCAGGCCCTGGCAGCAAGAATGGATGGGCTGCTCTGTCACCACTGATCCTTCTATCAATATGTTATTATAGTTCCACATTCAATTACCTCTGGGCTCCTGGTAGAGTTTCTCTAGTCCTTCCAAAGGCTGCTCTGTCAGAAATATTCGTACAGTCTCAAGAGTACTCATGATTACAGGTTCTTTAGTTTTCAATTCCCTCTTGAAGGCCTGTGAAAGGAGATGAAAAGAAGTGCTTATTTGGCTTGTGGCATTCTTCTCAAAATTAATCCTGGGTGCTTAGAACTTGTTTATGAAACTCCCAGGTCAATTTCTATCTCTTTTATTTATACACTGATGGTTATAAAATGATTTTTTAAAAAGGCTACATGGATCTATCTGTTAATGAGGAAAGCACTGTGTTTGTAAAGCTATTCTGGGGAGATGGGGGGAGCATTCCCAACAGTTAATGCCCTCTCACTGAGATAAGAGTGCTTTGTTTATGTAACCTGACAGCCATACTTGAAATCTACAGGTAAAGTTACAAGGTATATATTGCAAAGCTCTAGCGTGGCTAATGAGGACTTAAACAAATGGATATCCAAAATAATGGATATCCAGAATATAACGGGAAGCCTTAAGAGTCATTTACAGGACCTTAGCCTATGTTAAAGTATACAATTAACCCTACTGATAATCACCAGTTAATTCTGTCAAAATGTCTGACAAGGTATAAAACAGGTAAGCTAACTGAAAAGTCTCAATACTTTTGAAAAATCATCATTACATCATCCATTGTGACCTCTTCGAGAATAGTAGAAATGTTTTGAGCTATTATGGATGTAGGAATTGCGGGCGCTAGTTTCTATAAATGAACAGACCTAGAATTAATGTTTAATCTGTAATATTCCTTTATCCAGGGGATCAAGAGAAAAACAAAATGAATAGTTTCTGCCTTCAAAAAGGTTCTAGATCCAAAGAAGGGAGAAAATTAACACTAGAAGCAGAGTGAAAACAGTAAGTTTATACATAATTGAGTGCTAAAAGGATCGTGAGGCATACCGTGAGCCTAGAAGAACCTAACAGATACTCTGACACCATTGAAGAGAGTTATTGACCCAGGTTCTTTGATCTCAGAAGTGAGGGTATTAATAAAATTATTAAGTGCATGCTACATACATGCTAACATATCTGTTTAACAATAACAGTCATAATATTTGTCCTGATCTAGGGCTTAATTTCTGTAACTTTTTTCAACTCTGTCTTACTTTTAGCAATGTTGCCTGCTGAATTTAAGCCCTGTTCTTTCACTGGAGAAAAACAAATTAGCAGTATTCTTCCTCGAAATTCAGATACACCATTATGTTACAGAAGTGTTCCACAGCTGTATTGTATGACACATTTTTTAATAAAATCTTAGTGGTGTTCACCATTCAAAAGAATCCTGAGTCTGATACTTTGCAAAATGATTCATCATCCACAGTTATTTACAATTCAACAGAGAAAGGGAAGGCGTTTGAACCAAAATACTGGAGTTCTGTAAGTAGAATATTAGGATTCAGCCTAGAGATAGGGAAGAAATTTCTGAATAATAGGATATTTCTGTACCCTAAAATCATGCTGGATACGTGAGTTATTTACTTTGCTTGCATATAAAGCTGATTCTCCTAATATTTCACTTGAAATCTGTGTTTGTGTGTGTGTGTGTGTGTGTGTGTACAGTTGCTGTATTCTTGTGTATTTTTTCAAACAATTAAGTTTCCCAGATTCAAGTAAATTATCATTTTGCCTAGTTCTCTGTTTGGACCTGACTGGAGGCAATTAATACTGACCTTACTAATTATAAAAATAATAATGGCTCCCTCTATTGAACTATCACATGTCAGTGGTTGTACTTGAAACTGGAAATACAAAGTTGGAACTTTTAACATATAACAGAAAAGTCAAACACGTAAATAATTTCAATACAATGTAGACAGTGCTATAGACTTGCGCAATATGGGGAAGAAAATCAGGAAAAGCTTCCAGGAGAAGCTAGTAATCACATAGAATTCAAAAGCATGAACATGACTTATTCAAGGAAGAGTATGCTAGAGGACATTCCAAGAAGAGGAAAATGCAAGTGCAGAGACATAGGACATAGAACAGTATGGTATATATCGGTATCTCAAGCAGGCCAGTGTTTCTACAGCATAAAGAACAAGGAGAGGGCATGTCCAAAGATGAAAAAGACACTATCATTATCTGGAAACACATTAGATTTTTAAACCAGAATTTGAAGCTCTGCCTCTCTATGATCATATATGGTCCACTAAGAGGCTTAGGTGTTGCCTTGAAGGTAATCAGGAACCTTTAAATGGTTTTAACCAAGGGAGTGGCACAGGAATATGTGTGTTTCAAATAGATCTTCCTGATGTAAATACAGAGTATGTATTTGAGAAGAACAGAAATGGAATCAGAGAGATAATGAGGCTATTGTAAGAATTCAGTGCAAGTGGGGGGGGAGCAAGATGGCCAAATAGGAACAGCTCCAGTTGCCAACTCCCAGCACGACCGACACAGAAGACCGTTGATTTCTGCATTTTCAATTGAGGTACTGGGTTCATCTCACTGGGGAGTGCCGGACGATCGGTGCTGGTCAGCTGCTGCAGCCCGACCAGCGAGAGCTGAAGCAGGGTGAGGCATTGACTCACCTGTGAAGCACAAGGGGGAAGGGAATCCCTTTTCCTAGCCAAGGGAACTGAGACACACAACACCTGGAAAATCGGGTAACTCCCACCCCAATACTGCGCTTTAAGCAAACAGGCACACCAGGAGATCATATCCCACACCTGGCCGGGAGGGTCCCACACCCACGGAGCCTCCCTCATTGCTAGCACAGCAGTCTGTGATCTACCGGAAAGGCAGCAGCGAGGCTGGGGGAGGGGCACCCGCCATTGCTGAGGCTTAAGTAGGTAAACAAAGCTGCTGGGAAGCTCGAACTGGGTGGAGCTCACTGCAGCTCAAGGAAACCTGCCTGTCTCTGTAGACTCCACCTCTGGGGACAGGGCACAGTAAACAATAACAAACACAGCAGAAAACTCTGCAGACGCAAACGACTCTGTCTGACAGCTCTGAAGAGAGCAGTGGATCTCCCAACACGGAGGCTGAGATCTGAGAAGGGACAGACTCCCTGCTCAAGTGGGTCCCTGACCCCTGAGCAACCTAACTGGGAGACATCCCCCACTAGGGGCAGTCTGACACCCCACACCTCACAGGGTGGAGTACACCCCTGAGAGGAAGCTTCCAAAGCAAGAATCAGACAGGTACACTCGCTGTTCAGCAATATTCTATCTTCTGCAGCCTCTGCTGCTGATACCCAGGCAAACAGGGTCTGGAGTGGACCTCAAGCAATCTCCAACAGACCTACAGCTGAGGGTCCTGACTGTTAGAAGGAAAACTATCAAACAGGAAGGACACCTACACCAAAACCCCATCAGTACATCACCATCATCAAAGACCAGAGGCAGATAAAACCACAAAGATGGGGAAAAAGCAGGGCAGAAAAGCTGGAAATTCAAAAAATAAGAGCGCATCTCCCCCGGCAAAGGAGCGCAGCTCATCGCCAGCAACGGATCAAAGCTGGACGGAGAATGACTTTGACGAGATGAGAGAAGAAGGCTTCAGTCCATCAAATTTCTCAGAGCTAAAGGAGGAATTACGTACCCAGTGCAAAGAAACTAAAAATCTTGAAAAAAAAGTGGAAGAATTGATGGCTAGAGTAATTAATGCAGAGAAGGTCATAAACGAAATGAAAGAGATGAAAACCATGACACGAGAAATACGTGACAAATGCACAAGCTTCAGTAACCGACTCGATCAACTGGAGGAAAGAGTATCAGCAATTGAGGATCAAATGAATGAAATGAAGCGAGAAGAGAAACCAAAAGAAAAAAGAAGAAAAAGAAATGAACAAAGCCTGCAAGAAGTATGGGATTATGTAAAAAGACCAAATCTACGTCTGATTGGGGTGCCTGAAAGTGAGGGGGAAAATGGAACCAAGTTGGAAAACACTCTTCAGGATATCATCCAGGAGAACTTCCCCAACCTAGTAGGGCAGGCCAACATTCAAATCCAGGAAATACAGAGAATGCCACAGAGATACTCCTCGAGAAGAGCAACTCCAAGACACATAATTGCCAGATTCACCAAAGTTGAAATGAAGGAAAAAATCTTAAGGGCAGCCAGAGAGAAAGGTCGGGTTACCCACAAAGGGAAGCCCATCAGACTAACAGCAGATCTCTCGGCAGAAACTCTACAAGCTAGAAGAGAGTGGGGGCCAATATTCAACATTCTTAAAGAAAAGAATTTTAAACCCAGAATTTCTTATCCAGCCAAACTAAGTTTCATAAGTGAAGGAGAAATAAAATCCTTTACAGATAAGCAAATGCTTAGAGATTTTGTCACCACTAGGCCTGCCTTACAAGAGACCCTGAAGGAAGCACTCAACATGGAAAGGAACAACCGGTACCAGCCATTGCAAAAACATGCCAAAATGTAAAGACCATCGAGGCTAGGAAGAAACTGCATCAACTAACGAGCAAAATAACCAGTTAATATCATAATGGCAGGATCAAGTTCACACATAACAATCTTAACCTTAAATGTAAATGGACTAAATGCTCCAATTAAAAGACACAGACTGGCAAACTGGATAAAGAGTCAAGACCCATCAGTCTGCTGTATTCAGGAGACCCATCTCACACGCAGAGACATACATAGGCTCAAAATAAAGGGATGGAGGAAGATTTACCAAGCAAATGGAGACCAAAAAAAAGCGGGGGTTGCCATACTAGTCTCTGATAAAACAGACTTTAAACCATCAAAGATCAAAAGAGACAAAGAAGGCCATTACATAATGGTAAAGGGATCAATTCAACAGGAAGAGCTAACTATCCTAAATATATATGCACCCAATACAGGAGCACCCAGATTCATCAAGCAAGTCCTTAGAGACTTACAAAGAGACTTAGACTCCCATACAATAATAATGGGAGACTTCAACACTCCACTGTCAACATTAGACAGATCAACGAGACAGAAAGTTAACAAGGATATCCAGGAATTGAACTCATCTCTGCAGCAAGCAGACCTAATAGACATCTATAGAACTCTCCACCCCAAATCAACAGAATATACATTCTTCTCAGCACCACATCGTACTTACTCCAAAATTGACCACGTAATTGGAAGTAAAGCACTCCTCAGCAAATGTTCAAGAACAGAAATTATAACAAACTGTCTCTCAGACCACAGTGCAATCAAACTAGAACTCAGGACTAAGAAACTCAATCAAAACCGCTCAACTACATGGAAACTGAACAACCTGCTCCTGAATGACTACTGGGTACATAATGAAATGAAGGCAGAAATAAAGATGTTCTTTGAAACCAATGAGAACAAAGATACAACATACCAGAATCTCTGGGACACATTTAAAGCAGTGTGTAGAGGGAAATTTATAGCACTAAATGCCCACAAGAGAAAGCAGGAAAGATCTAAAATTGACACTCTAACATCACAATTAAAAGAACTAGAGAAGCAAGAGCAAACACATTCGAAAGCTAGCAGAAGGCAAGAAATAACTAAGATCAGAGCAGAACTGAAGGAGATAGAAACACAAAATACCCTCCAAAAAATCAATGAATCCAGGAGTTGGTTTTTTGAAAAGATCAACAAAATTGACAGACCACTAGCAAGACTAATAAAGAAGAAAAGAGAGAAGAATCAAATTGACGCAATTAAAAATGATAAAGGGGATATCACCACCGACCCCATAGAAATACAAACTACCATCAGAGAATACTATAAACACCTCTATGCAAATAAACTGGAAAATCTAGAAGAAATGGATAATTTCCTGGACACTTACACTCTTCCAAGACTAAACCAGGAAGAAGTTGAATCCCTGAATAGACCAATAGCAGGCTCTGAAATTGAGGCAATAATTAATAGCCTACCAACCAAAAAAAGTCCAGGACCAGATGGATTCACAGCTGAATTCTACCAGAGGTACAAGGAGGAGTTGGTACCATTCCTTCTGAAACTATTCCAATCAATAGAAAAAGAGGGAATCCTCCCTAACTCATTTTATGAGGCCAACATCATCCTGATACCAAAGCCTGGCAGAGACACAACGAAAAAAGAGAATTTTAGACCAATATCCCTGATGAACATCGATGCAAAAATCCTCAATAAAGTACTGGCAAACCGGATTCAGCAACACATCAAAAAGCTTATCCACCATGATCAAGTGGGCTTCATCCCTGGGATGCAAGGCTGGTTCAACATTTGCAAATCAATAAACATAATCCAGCATATAAACAGAACCAAAGACAAGAACCACATGATTATCTCAATAGATGCAGAAAAGGCTTTTGACAAAATTCAACAGCCCTTCATGCTAAAAACGCTCAATAAATTTGGTATTGATGGAACGTACCTCAAAATAATAAGAGCTATCTATGACAAACCCACAGCCAATATCATACTGAATGGGCAAAAACTGGAAAAATTCCCTTTGAAAACTGGCACAAGACAGGGATGCCCTCTCTCACCACTCCTATTCAACATAGTGTTGGAAGTTCTGGCTAGGGCAATTAGGCAAGAGAAAGAAATCAAGGGTATTCAGTTAGGTAAAGAAGAAGTCAAATTGTCCCTGTTTGCAGATGACATGATTGTATATTTAGAAAACCCCATTGTCTCAGCCCAAAATCTCCTTAAGCTGATAAGCAACTTCAGCAAAGTCTCAGGATACAAAATTAATGTGCAAAAATCACAAGCATTCTTATACACCAGTAACAGACAAACAGAGAGCCAAATCAGGAATGAACTTCCATTCACAATTGCTTCCAAGAGAATAAAATACCTAGGAATCCAACTTACAAGGGATGTAAAGGACCTCTTCAAGGAGAACTACAAACCACTGCTCAGTGAAATCAAAGAGGACACAAACAAATGGAAGAACATACCATGCTCATGGATAGGAAGAATCAATATCGTGAAAATAGCCATACTGCCCAAGGTAATTTATAGATTCAATGCCATCCCCATCAAGCTACCAACGAGTTTCTTCACAGAATTGGAAAAAACTGCTTTAAAGTTCATATGGAACCAAAAAAGAGCCCGCATCTCCAAGACAATCCTAAGTCAAAAGAACAAAGCTGGAGGCATCACGCTACCTGACTTCAAACTATACTACAAGGCTACAGTAACCAAAACAGCATGGTACTGGTACCAAAACAGAGATATAGACCAATGGAACAGAACAGAGTCCTCAGAAATAATACCACACATCTACAGCCATCTGATCTTTGACAAACCTGAGAGAAACAAGAAATGGGGAAAGGATTCCCTATTTAATAAATGGTGCTGGGAAAATTGGCTAGCCATAAGTAGAAAGCTGAAACTGGATCCTTTCCTCACTCCTTATACGAAAATTAATTCAAGATGGATTAGAGACTTAAATGTTAGACCTAATACCATAAAAATCCTAGAGGAAAACCTAGGTAGTACCATTCAGGACATAGGCATGGGCAAAGACTTCATGTCTAAAACACCAAAAGCAACAGCAGCAAAAGCCAAAATTGACAAATGGGATCTCATTAAACTAAAGAGCTTCTGCACAGCAAAAGAAACTACCATCAGAGTGAACAGGCAACCTATAGAATGGGAGAAAATTTTTGCAATCTACTCATCTGACAAAGGGCTAATATCCAGAACCTATAAAGAACTCAAACAAATTTACAAGAAAAAAACAAACAACCCCATCCAAAAGTGGGCAAAGGATATGAACAGACATTTCTCAAAAGAAGACATTCATACAGCCAACAGACACATGAAAAAATGCTCATCATCACTGGCCATCAGAGAAATGCAAATCAAAACCACAATGAGATACCATCTCACACCAGTTAGAATGGCGATCATTAAAAAGTCAGGAAACAACAGGTGCTGGAGAGGATGTGGAGAAATAGGAACACTTTTACACTGTTGGTGGGATTGTAAACTAGTTCAACCATTATGGAAAACAGTATGGCGATTCCTCAAGGATCTAGAACTAGAAGTACCATATGACCCAGCCATCCCATTACTGGGTATATACCCAAAGGATTATAAATTATGCTGCTATAAAGACACATGCACACGTATGTTTATTGTGGCACTATTCACAATAGCAAAGACTTGGAATCAACCCAAATGTCCATCAGTGACAGATTGGATTAAGAAAATGTGGCACATATATACCATGGAATACTATGCAGCCATAAAAAAGGATGAGTTTGTGTCCTTTGTAGGGACATGGATGCAGCTGGAAACCATCATTCTTAGCAAACTATCACAAGAACAGAAAACCAAACACCGCATGTTCTCACTCATAGGTGGGAACTGAACAATGAGATCACTTGGACTCAGGAAGGGGAACATCACACACCGGGGCCTATCATGGGGAGGGGGGAGGGGGGAGGGGGGAGGGGGGAGGGGGGAGGGATTGCATTGGGAGTTATACCTGATGTAAATGACGAGTTGATGGGTGCAGCACACCAACAAGGCACAAGTAGACATATGTAACAAACCTGCACGTTATGCACATGTACCCTACAACTTAAAGTATAATAATAATAAATAAATTTATAAAAAAAAAAAAAAAGAATTCAGTGCAAGATTATGAGGATCTGACTCAGGGCAATGGTACCAGGAAAAATGACGGGGATAGTAATCTGAAGTGTGAAAATTTGGTGACTGACTAGATACTGGAGAGAAGAGAGAAAAAGAAACAAGAATGACTCTCAGTGTCTAGATTGAGTAGATGAGCAAACGCTGGGTGCAATTCAACTAAGTATGAGGAAATAAACTTTCCTGGATGTCTCAGTTCACCTACAGAATGCTCTAGCCTCCTGAGAAACTTCCCACACCATGGAGATTAGATCTGTAGCGATTCATCTAGTTCATTTCTCTGATCCAAGAGGGTCAAATGGTTATAGCTCAGGGTAGATTCCTAAGCTAAACTCTGTGTTGTCAGAAAGACTGGAGTGGGTATCTCTCTAGGTATTTACATTTCAAAAATACGAAACCCAGACCTTGGAGACATTTCTAGATTGTAAAACATGAGACACATAGGGCTAGCTGGTTTCGGGAGAAGCTGGAGTTAGAACTCAGGCGCATTATGTTTCCACAGAGAACCCTTCAGAAGGAGAGAGGGATAGCAGCCTCCTTCTCCTTTATAAGCAGAGGGAAAAGATTTTTCCTCGTCTCCCACTTATGGAGTACCCAGCCATTCAAGTAGGAAAACGTTTCATCAGCGTTCATCATGTTGCCCTGGGGGTAAGTCTTTGGGCAAAGGAAGGGCACAGCAACAATATTTACTGTAAGGTAATTAAATGAAATCTGCTTCTGATTCAGAACCCCTCATGCTCATTCAGGATAAAATTATTGAAGAGCAATATTAAAAACGCAACTTGATGGTGTGTGTGGGGGGGGATGTTTTGTGCATGGGGGACAGAGTAAGGGACTGTGATATGCTCAGCTTGGAAAGCTAACATTCCTTCCACAAGGAAATAATAAAATCTGAGGTTTGAGGAGAAAAAAAAAATATTTAGGAGTTATTTTCTCATTCAGCTAATACACATTGAGTGCCTACATATCAAAGTTTAATGGGTAAACAGAGTAATGGGATCTCTTGAGAGACCGAAAAGGAACAAATAGGTGGAGAGGTTAGGGAAAATGAGGAGTGTAGAAATTTCAAGGAGAGAGTGAGAATTTTGAGAGGAAGAGGGTGACCAAGCATGCCCAATGAAACATAGAAGTAAAGTAAGATCAGCATTGCAGAGTGTTCACTAGCTGTGGTGAGAGCAATTTCAGTGGAGGGCAGAAGCCTCAGAAGTAGGTGTAGCTGAGGAGCTAGTGGAAGAAGGAGTAGGTATTTCAAGTAAAAATTAAATGTTCACTTTTCTTTTTCTGACAAGGAAAAGAGGAAGACAGGACAGGAAGACAGAGAAGATAACAAGATCAAGGGATAAGAAGTTCTTTTTAGCATAGGAATGATTTGAACCTAGAGTGAAAGATGGAAGCTAGCAGTAGGGTAACCAACCATCTTGGTTTGCCCAGCACTGAGTTTTTCAGGATGAGAGACTTTCAATGTTAAAACCAGGATAGTCTCAGGAAAATTGGACAGTCTCAGGAAAACCAGGAAAGTTGGTCACCCTAGCAGAGAAAGATATATGTTACGACCTTGACAGAAGGTGGAGATAATTGTTGGAACAAAGTCTGTAAAATAAGGAAATGTATCTTAAAGGTCTTATCAAACTTTAAAAGTCCAAGGCACTATTTGATGATATAATTCTATTGTTAAAACTGGACAGTAAATCATTCAAAGCTAAGGACCCTCCATTGTGAGAGACCACTTGTTTGCCCATCGAGTCGTTGCCAAGGGCTTAGATCCACCACAGCTGCACAGTTCATTTCTTACATATGAGTCACTGAGGATTAAAATGGGGCTAAAGAAAAGACAAAGAAAGTTCTGTTATTACAAAGACATAAGCACCATTATTTTCACATTGTTGCCTGAAACTAAGAAAAGAAAGTGCATGGAAGAGAGGGTTAGTGATTGTATCATTAGAATTTCAAAAGATTCAGATTAAATACAAAAGGATAAAACTCCCACAAAAAGAGAGAAATAGTTGGTTCAAGGAGGTCAGAGGATAAAGAAAATGGTAATAATTCTTATTATATGGGAAAAACTATAAATAATAATATGTAATTTTAAACATGGTTATATGTAAGATCCTCCTTAATTTAGTCACTTAACAAACTTCAAGCAACTACTATGTATCAGACACTGTTCTAGGCAATGAACATCTGTGGTCTTTGTAGCATGGAGCTGAAAACAAATGGCTTTATATAGTAAAAAAAGCAATGTAGAATTTTCATTAAAATCATGGAAAATCAATTGTTCAGTATCTAATAACTCACCATAAACTGCAAGTTGTAGTATAATTTATTGCATTTTAAAAGAAAGAAAAGTGAAGACTTTTTTTTTGGAAAAAAAAAAAAAAAGACAAACAAGAATATTTAATGTCAAGAGCCTTGATTTTGATAAGTGTCTTGTCTCCCCAAAAGGTCTGTTTGAATGCGGTTTGAGAAAATATACACTCATATATACTGATTTTGTCATATAAATTTTGGTTAATATCTTAAACCAGAGAAGTCGGTTCCTTTATGTGATGATGAGAAAAGGTATCAGATATAGAGATTCTCTCCCACGTACATACAGAATATGTATTTACAATATTTAGATGTTAGCATTCAAATGTTAAGATAATTACTTCCTGAATCCCTTGAACAGATAAAATTATCTTTGTTAAAACACATCCTCTTCCCCATACCTTTCTTTTCACCTTTTCAAGGCAGCCAGACCCAAGGGTCCAAAATAGTGATATGGGAGAATTAGAAAAAATACTAAAGACTTAGAGCACCTCTATGAAAATAAAATAATATTTTGTCATTCTATTTAGAAAATGATAGGAATACTACATGGATGTTTTTCCTTTAGCTTCTTAAGGTTCACAAAATAAACTTATATGAAGTATGCTACTACACTATTATAGCAATGATAAATCTCAAGGTAAATCCATTTATTATGGAGGTTGAATTATCTGGTAGATTGCACTTAAAACAACATAAGTACTGGACAACTGGGTGACTGATTGTTGGCTCACTAGTTTGTTCATTCAAAAAATATTTATTTTGAACCTATTATGTACAAAGTTAGGGAAGATGTAGAGACTTAATCTTTGTCATTAAGGAGTCAATAGTTTGGTTGAGTAGGTATATTTGTGGTGTATACTTTTATATTATGAATGTTTCATCCATGCAAATTGAGATACAGATAAGTTAGGGTTTACCTAAGGCCATCAGTTAATTACACACTTTGAATCTAAATCTTGCAATTCTAAAGTGAAGCTGAAAGTGAGTGATAACAAAAACTAAAATCTCCCCGACTTACAATAATTTGGAAGCCACATAAGTGGAAAAATCCTAATGGCCATGGAAGAAATCAGAAACTTAAAAATTTCCTGAAAGTAATAGAGAAGAACCAAGTTACCGATTTTTTTTTTAATTATTATTTTTTTTTGAGACGGAGTCTCGCTCTGTCACCCAGTCTGGAGTGCAGTGGCATGATCTCGGCTCACTGCAACCTCTGACTCCTGGGTTCAAGCCATTCTCTTGCCTCAGCCTCCTGAGTAGCTGGGACTACAGGCATGTACCACCAAGCCCCACTAATTTTTTGTATTTTCAGTAGAGACGAGGTTTCACTGTGTTGGGCAAGCTGGTCTCAAACTCCTGACCTCAGATGATCCACTTGCCTCGGCCTCCCAAAGTGCTGGGATTACAAGGGTGAGCCACCACACCCAGCCATTGATTATTTTTTTCTGCCCCTCTTGCTTCCTGCTTATATTATAAAAATATCTAATAATGCCATAAATAGAAGTAGCTCCGAACCATGTGTGGAGGGTATGAAAGGTGAAATACTGATTTGCTTCATGAGAGGGACAAGATAAGAACTCTAGGCACAGGTAATGACATGACAGGGAGAAAAGCTATCTTGCTCTCTCCTGGAGACAGTGGATTTAGGATCATATTACTATGGATGTGAGTAAAAGCCCATGCTTTTGAAAACACAGATGTCTTTCAATCATGTACAGCTTGCCTGGTGCTGAATTTTACCTATATTCATATTGAAATGGTAAATTTGTGTTTTTCAGAATAAAATCTGATGGAATGACTAGAAATACTATCCATATTTGTAAGCAGAACTTTCCAGAATCATCCTGGCAGGCAGGCTGAAGTGGTGAAAAGAGCACTGTTCTGAGTGGCAGGAGCCTTGGGCTTCAAGCCTGGGCTGGGCCAGAACCTGGCTGCAGTGATCCAGAAAAGGTGATAAACTCTTCCTGCTCTTATATGTCCTCTTTTGTAAAATGTGGGCATTTGCTAAAACCTTAACTAAGTTCTAACATCCAGTTCTCGTATACTATAATCAATTTGTTAAGATCATTAATTGACCACAGGCCTGTTCTATGGTGGCAGTTTGAGAGTCTCTGCTAAGCATCATTATTATTGATGCTTAAAAACCACAGCCATATCTTAGCATATAGTAAATGCTCAATAAACATTGTTGACTCAAATACAGAACACCCAGTTAGAACACCAGAGTGTGTAATATGTAGGCCAAGTTGATTTAGATGCAAAACAGGCTTGCAGGTGAAAGCCTGGACTCACGAATCAGAAGAGAAAAAATTAATGCTGTAAATTGGGAAAAATGGACAGATCTTATTCTAGGTCTACTCATGTTCCAGATCCAAAGCTGGGTGTCACTGCTGAGTTACCGCGTGGAATTTCCTCAAGAAGTGGTCCTATTAGCATTGCCTTCTTCAACCTAGTGATTTCTTAAAGGAGATTTTCATGTCCAAACACTCAGAAGTTCCATGGTTTGAACTGCTGCTTGGGGCTTTTCCTGTAGTGTGCAGGATAAGGTAGGAGATGAGAGGACACTAGACAGACTCTGAAATGTAGGATGATCCAACAGTTCTGTTCATTCAACAAATGGATACTGAGCAGGCATAGAACAAGATGTTACCACAGTCATATCTGTAACTTGATCTGTATTTAATAGTTTTGCCATCTTATATCATCATTCTTGTTCCTGTATTATTTCTACCTTATTTTTATGTCTCCTGTATTGTTTCTATGTCTGACAAGAAAGTTGCTGAATATATTGTCACCAAAAGGACTTTCTTTATTTTAAGAGCCACCATATTTATTGAGTCTCAAACACATAAAAAATATTTTACCAAATGCTCACTTCGGGACAAGCAATGCTCAATTAACTTAATAGTGAGGTCTTGGAAAAGGGCAAGGAATCCAGAAATGTACCTGGCAGGGTGGCAAGAATATTGCCCCCAAGAGTCTAAAGCAAATTCATAGGGGTTCATGGAAGAAAACAATTTGAAGAAAGAGGCAATGGAGCAAACAACAGAAAGAGAGGTTTCCCTTAATATTCATTTGAGACAGCTAGTATTACAGAAGTTATGAACATGGATATCTGGGCTACAAAGAAAAGGCCATAATCATCTTTTCTTATTGAGATAAGAACACTTAGTATGAACTTTACCCTGTTAACACTGTTTTTTTTTTTTTTTTTGGTTTTTTTGAGACGGAGTCTCGCTCTGTCGCCCAGGCTGGAGTACAGCGGCGCCATCTCGGCTCACTGCAAGCTCCGCCTCCCAGGTTCACGCCATTCTCCTGCCTCAGCCTCCCAAGTAGCTGGGACTACAGGCGCCCACCACCACGCCTGGCTAATTTTTTGTATTTTTAGTAGAGATGGGGTTTCACCATGTTAGCCAGGATGGTCTCGATCTCCTGACCTTGGTTAACGCATTCTTAAGTGCACAAATCGGTATTGTTAACCATAGGCACAATGTTATACAGCAGCTCTCTAGAACTTTTTCATCTTGCATAACTCAAACTTTATAACCACTGAGCAACAACTTCCCCTTACAATGTCTGGCAACCATTTTTCTACTCTGTGCTTCTATGAGTTCGACTACATAATCATCTAAATAAGATGAAAAAAAGCCCTGCCTTATTTTCACTCCACTTCTGAATAAAAGTGAAGATAAGGGATTGAAGTATCAGATACATCCAGCCGTTGTTTCAGATAGTCAACAACATGAACAATATTCATTTATAAATGACATTGAATAAATTTGATGTAAAATTGAAAAGTAAATGAACATATTTCAGGCCTGAAATTTTTTTTAAATCTAATTATATTCAATGAAAAACCATTTTTGAGTGTTTAAGGGGAAAATGTGTTTAACAAACTCTGTGTTGAGATTTATTTTTCTGGAAGTCTTTGAAAACAAAAATTGTATTCTCTGAGATAAAGGGCATGGGCTAGAATAGTCCAGCCTACTTGCAGGTCTGTGATACTATGGAGCAATAGTTTAGTGCGCACACAGCATCTTGAACAGCTGTTTGACTCTCAATTCTAAGGCTGGGCTGCTTCCAACAATCACTGGGGAAGTTACTTCCTACTGACAATAATGTTGTTAAGTTCTGAGCTGACCTTGAAAGATCACTGATGAAAACTCAATCTGTTCCCATGGCCATTTAGGGAATTAGGTCTTAGGTCATTGAGCCTAAACTTTAAGATTTGGAAATTACTTCTGAAATGATAGTAAAAATGAATGGATTATTCGGAAACCCTGTGACAAATTAATTTGTATATGTTCTCAAGATACTGAGCCAAAATTTGAGGTTGTCAAGTATAAGTGGTAAATAATTTCTGAATCATACCCTTTGTCTCTGTCTATCAACATAATCCAAAAATGGAACCCTAGTTCATTCTAAGCACATACCCTCAAACATGATCATTCCCAAGTCTTTCTCAGATGGCAACATCATTATTTTATTTGTTCAAGCCATTGACCTCAGAATTATCCTTGACTCTTTGCTTCCTCTCAAACTCCACATTCTATCTATCTTAAGTTCTATCAATTATAGCCTCCAAATATATCTTGGATCAAATAATTATTCACCATATCTATCATTTCCACTCTAGTCCAAGTAATCATTTCCTTCCGAGATGACTTCACCACCCTCCTTTTTCTGTGTCTTCAGTATGGCTCTTTTTATAGTCAATTCTCCATAGCAGCAAGAGTCAACTTCTAAACACATAAATCAGATCACATCATCCCTGCTGAGAGCATTCTAGTGATGTCTCCTTACACACAGAATAAAATCCACCTCCAAACTATGGCCTGCAAGACCATTCATTATCTGGCCTTTCCCTCTTTCTAGAACCTATCACTGTCTACTGATCTTATTTCCCTTGAGATACACAGCCCATCTTGCTATTTCTGCAACACTCTAAACCTGTTCTTACCATTGGGTTTTTGAATTTGGTGCTTCTTCTGCCTAGAATCCTCTTCATTCAAGGTCTCTGAATGGTTCACTCACTCACGCAGGTTTTGTTTGTTTGTTTGTTTGTTTGTTTGTTTTTTAGAGACAAGGTCTTACTCTGTCACCCAGGCTGGAGTGCAGTGGCACAATCTCGGTTCACTTCAACCTCCACCTCCTGGGTTCAAGTGATTCTGGTACCTCAGCCTGCTGGGTAGCTGGGACTACAGGCACACATCACCATGCCCAGCTAATTTTTGGTAGAGACGTGGTTTCACTATGTTGACCAGGCTGGTTTTGAACTCTTGATGTCCAGGGATCTGCCCGTTTCAGCCTCCCAAAGTGCTGGGATTACAGGCATCAGCCACTGTACCCGGCCTTACACAAGTCTTTACCCCAAAATAACCTCCTCACATAGGCCAGTACTCCTCAATCTTTCTCTATTCATGCTTTGCTTATTTTCTCTTCATAGCACTTACTACCCGACATACTTTCATGTATTAATTTATTGGTTTACTATGTATTTCTGTCACTAAAATCTAAACATCCATGGGGCAGAGACTCATTTTGTTCACTAACATATGCTTAACATAGAGTAGGCTCTTCATAAATAAATTTCTTGAAAGAATCAATAAATTCTAGGAATCTGAGTTATGGCATCATTTTTCCTAAAATAATTTTTTTGGGGGGCAAAAGGAAGAGCACAGAAAAAGATCAAGGGATCATTTGTAATTAAATGAATAATGTGTATGAAAGTGCTTTGTAAAGGCAAAATACTATACAAATACTATTTTAAAAAGTATTTGTCAGGACATCAAAATATTTTGACAAAGTGAGACAGAAGACTTTGGTAGAGAAGCCAGTTTGTAAATTATTCACATCTCATCTTGTTACAGTCATTAAAGAAAAGCAGCAATTCCTAGATGACTCAGTTCTTCAGTTTTGATGATAAAGCTAGTTTTCAGAAGACTTAGACTTAGTTTTCAGAAGACTCAAATGCCTAGAAATGCAGTTCTAAAAATAATTTTTAAGTCATTTCTATTCAGCATCCCTAAATATGACTGCATAGGATATCAAACTTATACAAAAATGATGAAGAATAGATCAAAAAGATGCCTATTTCCTCCAACGTGGCTAAAAAGACATCTTAGAGTAGATATAACTAACTGTCAAGTGGTTTAGAAACTGTAAGAGGCCAGGTCATTGAATGTTAGAATGAATCACTCTGGCCAGACGCGGTGGCTCACACCTGTAATCCCAGCACTTTGGGAGGCCGAGGCGGGTGGATCATGAGGTCAGGAGATCGAGACCATCCTGGCTAACATGATGAAACCTCGTCTCTACCAAAAATACAAAAAATTTAGCCGGGCGTGGTGGCAGGCACCTGTAGTCCCAGGTACTCGGGAGGCTGAGGCAGGAGAATTACTTGAATTCGGGAGGCGGAGGTTGCAGTAAGCCGAGATTGCATCACTGCATTCCAGCCTGGGCAACAGAGTAAGACTCCATCTCAAAAAATAAAAAAAATAAAAAAAGAATGAATCACTCTATCCCAGCTTTTGGTTGTTTTTCAGAGGTGATAGGGAACAACGCATTTTTCCTAACACAGAGCTGACTTAAATCTTAACATTCACAAATGGTACCCTAAGATATTTTATCTTTCTGTAAAAAGAAAACACACAAAACTCATCAAGCTAACATACATACTAAAATGTATCCCATGTAAGCAGGCCAGCATTGATAACAGAATTAGCCTAAATAAATGTATAATCTACAACATGATTTCAGGATAATTTTATCGAATTTCTAAGCCTCTCTCTCACTTTGTGGTGACTTCTGAGGAAATCGAACATACATAATATATGACCTGACAAATGAACAAGTAAACTACTTTATTCAAGCCTTTTCATTTGTCAACAGCATCCAAACAATAATGGCTTTCTGTCCACTCTTTTAATAATGTATGTATTGATTACTTCCATCTAAATCTTAACCAGAAAATCTCTGGAAGCTCTGAAGGTGTCCTTAATGGTCTCTAGGGAAGGGATTATAGAGATTCTTTTAATTGAAAGATGAAAACCTAGTGACAAACAATTTCATTAGTAAAAATGCAAACAAAAGTCATTACCTACACTGTTGTTATAATCAAGATCTAATCTCCATTTGAATTTGGGGTAGGAGGAAGGGAGTTGAATAAGCTGATGTTTTATTGCAGTTCTCCTTAGAAATTCCCCACTATGATTTGCTCCTTTAAAACTCTCTCTAGGTTAATCACAGAAGTAGACAAGTAATAAATATCACTTTAGTGACTGCTCAAGTAAAACAAAGGAAGTCAGTTTTTAAAATATATCTGGACCAGAATAATACACACTAATTGAAAACGAGTCAGTCTAGTGAGGCAAGTAATGAGGAACTGTAAAAGCCAGGATAATGTATTCAAAAGATATAAAAATTGGTCAGTTTATATTTGCTAAGGCACATTTGAGCTTTAATTATTTATAACACTTCACCGCATCTGGAGCATTATTTTATTAATTAGTCTTGAGAGCTATTCAGTTGCAGTTGTTACACTGCCCAGCTGGTTTGGGGGGCACAGATCTACTCCCATGGGTGTGAAAATTGCTTTGAGGAGTGAGACTATAGTCCCCAAATACGTCTGTGGAGTATCTTGGCATTTTACTTACAGAAGAACCATATATCTCTCCATGACAGCAATTGATATTGACTGTATATTTTCTCTACAAGAAAAGAGTACAAGACATGTAATATTTTACTACAAAATATTATCACCAATCTGAAATGGTATACAAAGAAAAATACAAATTACTTGTTTTGTAAAAATCCTGATTTATGGAAAATGAAAGTGAAAATGAATAATATTTGATTCTAGTTTCAACTATTGACATTTTAATGGGATTTGTATCCCCATAAAAAGCATCAGCAAAGGATATTAATAATTTAGGATAGTAAGCAGATGATTTTTTTTTTAAAAAGTGGCACTCTAAATACATGGGGAATAAGTTTGCAATTACAGTGACCTATCTTGATACCAAGGATTCTATATAAACAACAATTAAATCAAGAAACCCATAAAGAACAATACAATTTACAATTCTGGACACATGGCAAAGTAAAACAAAAGTCCACAAATATAAGATCTGTCAACTATTCGATCTTGATGGAATTTTGTACTGATTATGTTTTCTTTCTCTTTTTCTAACTGAGTTCAGGAGATCTGATAGAGAGATCCAGTTTCAAGGATTTTCCATTGTTCTTTTGTCCACAGGCATCAAGAGCATCACTAACTAGATAGTCCATATATGAAAGGGCTACCACATACATGAGACAAAACTTTGAGTCAAATAGGCTACTAAATTGTTCTCTCATCAGCACTCAGGAGTGGTGATGTTGTTGGAAGAAGGAGAGTGTTTTGTGTCAATAATTTTTCTTAAAGATACCAAGAGAAGCTTGAAAAAGCATTGGGCCAAACTACAAGTAGAAACTGTACCTCGTATGTTTACTGCAGCACTACTTACAATAGCAAAGACTTGGAACCAACCCAAATGCCCATCAATGATATATGGATAAAGAAAATGTGGCACATATACATCATGGAATACGATGAAGCCATAAAAAGGGATGAGATCATGTCCTTTGCAGGGACATGGATAAAACTGGAAGCCATCATTCTCAGCAAACTAACACAAGAACAAAAAACCAAACACCGCATGTTCTCACTCATAAGTGGGAGATAAACAGTGGAAACACATGGACACAGGGAGGGGAACATCACACACTGGGGCCTGTCAGAGGGTGGGGGTTAGGGGAGGGAGAGCATTAGGAGAAATACCTAATGTAGATGATGGGTTGATGGGTGCAGCAAACCACCATGGCACATGTATACCTATGTAACAAACCTGCACTTTCTGCACATGTATCCCAGAACTTAAAGCATAAAAAAAAAAAAAAAACAGTGTGCATCAAAGTAGCTCTACACACTTTACAAAAAGATGCTTAATTAGAAATAAACAGAAAAATCCTGTAAATAAGAAGGAAATACCACTCTATTTCTTTCTTTCCCTGCTCTTGGTCTCAGTAGCCTTCCTTTATCTGATCAGTGTCTACTATATACTAGGCACTTTGGAATGTGCTGGGTAGAAAAATGACAGCTTTCCCCCTCCCAAAAATCTTCTCGAAGAGCATGTTTTAGCAAGAGTGGTTGACATTTATCAAATAGTAACACATGTATGTGATGACAAAGAACGCTATGTTATAGAAAAGTAGACAATTTTAGGAGAGTGTGTAAAGGGAGATCTGGTCAAATGCAGGCAACAGGGAAAAGCTTGCACAATGTCCAAGCCAAGATGTAAAGGATTATTAGATGACAACCAGGATATTACGAGTGGGTGGGTGTAGGTAAAAGGGTTTGAGACAGAGGACCAGCATGTTTAAAGCCCCATATAAGAGGGACATGCAGAACTGGAAAAAGCAAAAAGAGGCAGTATGACTGGTGCCCAAACAGCAAGGGAAGAGCATCTAGAAAAGAGGAGGTTGAGGCCAGACAAGCCAGATAGTGCCTTGTCACCCTTGTTGAGAATTTTAGTCTTTTTCAAAGAGCACTGAGAAAACTACTACAGTGTTAAGATAAGGACTGATATAATTGGATTTATGTTTTCTACACAGATTGTTCTGACTGAAATGTAGAAATTGCATTGTAGGGTGGCAAGAGTAGATTCAGAACGGTTAGGAGAAATGGTATCTTATAACTATGATGATGACAATAGTAGACAGTCAAGAACAATTTTGAAGGTAAATTGGCTGGGCGCGGTGGCTTACGCCTGTAATCCCAGCACTTTGGGAGGCCAAGGCAGGCAGATCACGAGGTCAAGAGATCGAGACCATGTGGCCAACACGGTGAAACCCTGTCTCTACTAAAAATACAAAAATTATCTGGGCATGGTGGCGCGTGCCTGTAGTCCCAGCTACTCGGGAGGCTGAGGCAGGAGAATCGCTTGAACCCAGGAGGCGGAAGTTGCAGTGAGCTGAGATCATGCCATTGCACTCCAGCCTGGTGACAGAGCAAGACTCCATTCCCCCACCGCAAAAAAAAAAAAAAAAAAAAAAAAAAAAAAAAAAAAAATTGACCCAGCAATGTCTTGGTAGTGGAAGGCTGAAGGCTGGTCATCTGGAAAAGGTACTGTAGCAGTCCACCACACTGTTGTCTGGTATGAGAAAATATTTAGATATTTATTTAGAGTCTTGGAATATTTAGCTAGAGTTTTGGAGTTTTGTAGATTGCAGCAACAAAAAAATAAAGAAGCAAAGTTTCTGGAGTTTTGAAAACAAGTTATTAAAATTTAGATGATTGATTCTAAGTTGTACTTGGAAGGAGGTAAATATGGAAGGTCAGAGGAACTAATGCATAAAACACAGAGTAATAATGGCCTGGAAGTCTTGTGAAATTCAAGAAAGGTAACAGGGAGCTATCTGAGCAAGCACACTAACCAAGTGGGGATGGATTAACTTCATTCTGGTCAGTATCACTCATAACTCCAGCATCACCATCTCCCCAAGTCATGTTATTTGTCATGAGATTCCTGAGTAAGAACTGAGTAAGTACAAACATTTTACCACTCTTTTTTTTTTTAAATTTATTTATTATTATTATACTTTAAGTTCTAGGGTACATGTGCATAATGTGCAAGTTTGTTACATATGTATACTTGTGCCATGTTGGTGTGCTGCACCCATCAACTCGTCACCACCCATCAACTCGTCATTTACATCAGGTATAACTCCCAGTGCAATCCCTCCCCACTCCCCCCTCCCCATGATAGGCCCCGGTGTGTGATGTTCCCCTTCCCGAGTCCAAGTGATCTCATTGTTCAGTTCCCACCTATGAGTGAGAACATGCGGTGTTTGGTTTTCTGTTCTTGTGATAGTTTGCTAAGAATGATGGTTTCCAGCTGCATCCATGTCCCTACAAAGGACACAAACTCATCCTTTTTTATGGCTGCATAGTATCCCATGGTGTATATGTGCCACATTTTCTTAATCCAATCTATCACTGATGGACATTTGGGTTGATTCCAAGTCTTTGCTATTGTGAATAGTGTCGCAATAAACATACGTGTGCATGTGTCTTTATAGCAGCATGATTTATAATCCTTTGGGTATATACCCAGTAATGGGATGGCTGGGTCATATGGTACATCTAGTTCTAGATCCTTGAGGAATCGCCATACTGTTTTCCATAATGGTTGGACTAGTTTACAATCCCACCAACAGTGTAAAAGTGTTCCTATTTCTCCACATCCTTTCCAGCACCTGTTGTTTCAATGCCATCCCCATCAAGCTGCCAATGAGTTTCTTCACAGAATTGGAAAAAACTGCTGTAAAGTTCATATGGAACCAAAAAAGAGCCCGCATTGCCAAGACAATCCTAAGTCAAAAGAACAAAGCTGGAGGCATCACGCTACCTGACTTCAAACTATACTACAAGGCTACAGTAACCAAAACAGCATGGTACTGGTACCAAAACAGAGATATAGACCAATGGAACAGAACAGAGTCCTCAGAAATAATACCACACATCTACAGCCATCTGATCTTTGAAAAACCTGAGAGAAACAAGAAATGGGGAAAGGATTCCCTATTTAATAAATGGTGCTGGGAAAATTGGCTAGCCGTAAGTAGAAAGCTGAAACTGGATCCTTTCCTTACTCCTTATACGAAAATTAATTCAAGATGAATTAGAGACTTAAATGTTAGACCTAATACCATAAAAATCCTAGAGGAAAACCTAGGTAGTACTATTCAGGACATAGGCATGGGCAAAGACTTCATGTCTAAAACACCAAAAGCAACGGCAGCAAAAGCCAAAATTGACAAATGGGATCTCATTAAACTAAAGAGCTTCTGCACAGCAAAAGAAACTACCATCAGACTGAACAGGCAACCTATAGAATGGGAGAAAATTTTTGCAATCTACTCATCTGACAAAGGGCTAATATCCAGAACCTAAAAAGAACTCAAACAAATTTACAAGAAAAAAACAAACAACCCCATCCAAAAGTGGGCAAAGGATATGAACAGACATTTCTCAAAAGAAGATATTCATACAGCCAACAGACACATGAAAAAATGCTCATCATCACTGGCCATCAGAGAAATGCAAATCAAAACCACAATGAGATACCATCTCACACCAGTTAGAATGGCGAACATTTTACCACTCTTAACAAGTAACCAAAACTAATAACTAGGAATAGCGAAGCAGTATTTATAACAAAATACCAGCTGGAAGAAACCACAGCAATTATTTGGACTGATTTCCTCATATTACAGTTGAAGAACAAAATAGCAATCAAAATCCATCTTATGAAGAAATATGACTAGAATCTCAGTCTCCTGACTCCTAGTGCACCTGTCCAATGATTCATTTTCTTTGGTTTCTGGAACTAGCATAAAATTTATCTTTTGTAGAAATTCTGTCTTATTTCACTATATCGCATAAGGCATTTTTTTTTTTAAAGGCCCATCCTTCTCAGTGAGTGCTTTTCTATATGTACACCAGAGTGTTTTGGCTGTTCATTCAAAGTCAGAACATTTAAAACACATAGCACCATTACATTTCACCCTCCCACAAAAACTAATTTAATATTCAGAAATATACGAAGGCAAATGGCTAAAGGAGAAACTGGCAGTTTCCCTGGCATTTTTTGCAAAGATCCCTGGGTCTTCTTTCATGTTCTCTTCCATTTTTATTTTTATTTTTATTTTTTTTTGTTGAGACAGAGTCTCGCTTTGTCGCCCAGACTGGAGTGCAGTGGCCGGATCTCAGCTCACTGCAAGCTCCGCCTCCCGGGTTCACGCCATTCTCCTGCCTCAGCCTCCCGAGTAGCTGGGACTACAGACGCCCGCCACCTCGCCCGGCTAGTTTTTTGTATTTTTTAGTAGAGACGGGGTTTCACCGTGTTAGCCAGGATGGTCTCGACTCCTGACCTTGTGATCCGCCCGTCTCGGCCTCCCAAAGTGCTGGGATTACAGGCTTGAGCCACCGCCCCGGCCTCTTCCATTTTTATAATTTCCTATATCATCTTCTCCAGAATAATATAAACCCTTGACCTTTCCTCAAGATGCCACCTTTGGCTTTATCTCCACAGAGATCTTTCCTTTACATGCTCGACATACAAAAGTGGCACCATTTTTTCAAGTTTTTATTATTTGGTAGTAATTTGTTTGGTTTGCTATTCATTTCTGTTCTTGTACCTTTTATTCCCATTTCCGAAACACTTATCAGTATCCATTCTACACCAGACACTTTGCTAGGCTCTAGGGTCTTAGAGGTGAACAAGACAAAATCTCTGCCTTTTTCACTCAGAGCTTAGTAGAGAAGATAGAAATGTAAGTAAAAATAAAACAAAACAAAACAAAAATAAATTATTGGTCATCGTTGGAGGATGCTAGTGAACAACTTGTTATTATAAAAATTGGTAAAATTGAAACATGTATTTTGCTTGTTCATTGTGAAAGGTATACTGAGTACCAAAACAGGAGACAAGTGCAAAACATTTTTTTTTTTTTCATAGACCTACCTCAGTGAATAAATGAAGAAGGAATGGTAGAGATAGGCAATTATCACACTGCAACCCCTAGCCACAGATCATGAACAGCTATTAAACATCACACAAAAAGAGAAAACAAGGCATTATATACCAACTCCTGATGATGGAAGAATACACGAACGCCTGTGAAGCAGTCTTGCCAAAAAAAAAACCAAACCCAAATACGATCAAACTATAGAACTGCACTGTTTAATTGGTAGCTACTGGCAACATCTGGCTACTGAGTACTTGGAATGTAATAAGCCTGAATTGAGACGTGCTGTAAATGTACATTTTTTATATTGATTGCATGTTGAAATGACAATAAGAATTGTACTACAGTTGCATGACATACAATGATGAGAAGAAACAGTGTGAAAGGTACAGGGAAACTATACTATTTTAGAAACTTACAGTGAATCTGTCATTACTCCCAAATAAAAAGTAATAAAAAGACCAATTAACCAAAGTAAGGTGTGGGTCTGATTTCAATTTTTATTTAAATCCAAACCAGAAAAAGTTTAAAAAATTCATAATATGTATGAGAGAAATGGAAATTTGAATATGGACTGGATATTTGATATGATGAAATTATTGATATTTCAAAAGCATTATAGTAGCAAGGTGATTATCTTAAAAGAGTGAATCCTATCTTTTAACCTTTTGAAATATTAACAGATAAAATAACACATGCCTGATATTTGTTTTAAAATAATCTGGGAAGAGCTATAGAATAAATAAGATCTGATGTGATTTGATAATTGTTGATGTCTTGATGGGTACATGAGTTTTATTATAGCATTCTGTCTACTTTTGTATATGTTCAATATTTTTCATAATGAAAAGTTTTTTTTAATATAGTCAAAAGAGATGGACGATTTCTTAAACGGTATTATTAACACAGATGTGTTTGACATTTAAAATATGATGGCTTGAATTATTTGTAATTGACCCTTGGGTGAGAAGAGTAAAAAAGATTTCTATTCAACTTAATTTCAAACAAAATTAATTTTAAATTAGTCACTGGATTACTATGTGCTTAACATGTGCAAAGCACTAGGCTTAAAAATGTCCTACCCTATGTACATCGTTCTGCTTCTGAACCGCTGGAAAGTCGCCTCCAATAGGTGTCTGCCGGCTTAATTCATCATCTTTCAGCTGTAGCCACACCAGAAGTTCCTGTAGAGAAAGGTGCAGACGCTTCCACTGGTCAGAACTGGCTTCCAAATGGGACCTGAAAAAGAACAGCAGCATACTATGTCAGAATATCTAGAAGTATAATCGATGATTCTAACAATTCCATTAAAAAAGTACAGTAAACCTATTGTGAATTACAAAGCAGTCTTGAATAAAAATCTGGCTACTTACTTTTGAGAGCCATAAAACAGGGGATAGTTTGATGGCAATTTTGAGAAAAGGCAGTGTTTAGCCATATGTTTATTTCCACATGCAGAATGCTGAGACTTTTGGCATGGAATATGCACTGGAATCGATTGCTTTTCCATAGTGTTATAGTCAGTGATTCTTAATATTTCTGGTAGAAAAAACCGGATGCAGTGACTAATAAAAAACACTTCGTTTTCATGTGACTCATGCTAGTACTGGAATTCTTTCTGCCTTGAGAAATGGAAAGGTCTCTCCCCACATTTTGACTTTTCCATTTCTACACCCTAGGCAGCCTTTTCCATTGAGTTCTTCCATCTGGCATCTGTTCCTTTCTGCTCCTCTTCCCAAATGCTTCTCCTTTTCCCCTACCCTTCTTTATTTGTGTGCACCTGGGATTTGTCTTCACCAAGTTTCAACATTTTCTGCTTTGTTTCCTTTGTGTAAAAAATACTAAGACAACAACTCACATGGAAGAGTAAAATCAGACATTTATCTGAAAGCTTCCCCCGAACATGAATAATTTAGGCAGGAGACTGAGTGCTTTACCGTCAACTGTATTTAGAACATGTTAATCCTTTGAAGCCATTTAAGAATACACAAATGAATGATCTATGCTATAAAATCCACATTTTACTTGAAGATGAGAAGCTAAATTAATAAAATAAATCATCATCCAGAAAACAATGAGGAAATGCAGCATCTTAGCAAAGCTCTATCTTCAGGTAAATTAGAAATTATGCTGAATCACTCAGCTATTATCAGCAATTACTAATTAATTCATAATAATGCTACCTATAACATAAATATAATAAAGTCTTTAATGCTGCAAAGATTGAAATATAAAGCAAAGCAACCAGGTAGAGCAACATTTCCCTTAGCCATTTGGTAACTTAGCTTAACATTTCAAATACAATTCTCCTTTTGGCCTTAGTCAAACAGAATCACCGAAGAATACTTATCTACTGAAATTAAATTGTTCCAAACTTTCTGAAGGATAATTTGACAATACATAAAAGTCTTTAAAATGTGCAAATACAATGACCCACAGGCTTAAATTCAAGGAATTTATACTAACAAAGAAATTGGAAAAAGATACAAAGATATAGGTGGAAAAATGTTATATATAGCATCATTTAAGATTGATAAAACAGAAACAACTTAAATATTCAATATGAGGGAATTGCTTGAGAAATGCAAAACCGCTACCTACTGATTGTTTTCAAATGCAATGAAACTTGTATATGCTTTAAATTTAGAAATTAATGAAATTTATATATGAATTTAATTAAGTAGCTCTTAATTTAAAAGGGAATTATTATATATATAATGGTGCATTCATACAGTAAAATCCTATGCAAGGTTCAATATGATGACATAGTCAAATATTTATGGATATGGAAAAGTCATCATGTCAGTTACTAAGTGAGAAAACAGGTTACAAAACAAATACATTTTTTGAATTTTTCTAAAATATTTGTGTATGTGTATGTATTTGTATGTACATGCTTGTCTATGAAAAAATTTTGTAATGACAACCAGGTTATCCCTCAGAGGTAGATTTACAGGTGATTTATTTCTTAATCTTTATACTTTTCCAAATTGTCAAGATTTTCTTTCTATAATTGCAATATAAACAATATGTTCAGAAAAAATGAAGGCATTTCCATCAAATAAGATAAATTGTTCAAGACTCTGAGGTATTATTTCCTAAGAAGTGAATCGTGAAATACCATAAATGTCATGAATTGAATCTAATAGTGCATGCAGACTGCATGCAATTAGAGGTCAGTTCTTTTATGATTCTGTACCATCCTTTCAGTTATCACTTTTCCATGATAAGCCTAAGCGACAATTCCCTATGCAAGATTTTAGCTGTTTAAAGGCATGTAATGTATAATGGTTAAATGAATTCCTTGGGGCGTCTGGAATTCAGTGTGTCCCTTTGAGAGTGAAAGAGGCTGTCAAGCAGGACATTTTGAAAGGTAGGTGGAGAGAGGTAGGGCTCAGACATGGAAAAGCAGCAAAAGGTAGAAAAGACACTGATTAAACAAATATTTATTGACTGCCTCTAAGTCTCTAGGATGCATTGGGAAGGAGGGAGAGAGGACGGGAAGAGAGAATATAACGATGCTTAATGTTTGGTCTCTGTATGCCTGGTAGAGGAAACAAAAAATCGTTGTGGCAGAGAGGTCTAGAGGAGGATATAGTGAAGGGCAGGCTGCCTATGTTGAGACCTCAAGCTGCGGCTTTGTTTACGTAAGGAAGTGCTAAAATTCCAGTTCTAGGTTAAATGGTGCTGACTAATTATTAGTGGGTCAATGAACCCCTTTGCGTCCCCTAAGCGAGAGCAAAATAACTGAGACCTTAGGAATTCAGTTCTCTGTCTCTCTCTCTCTTTTTTTTTTCTTTGAGACAGAGTCTTGATCTGTCACCCAGGCTGGAGTGCAATGGCACGATCTTGGTTCACTGCAACCTCCACCTCCCGGGTTTAAGCAATTCTCTCCTGCATCCGCCTCCCAAGTGGCTGGGATTACAGGCACCCACCACCACACCCAACTATTTTTTGGTATTTTTAGTAGAGATGGGTTTCGCCATGTTGGCCAGGCTGGTCTCGAACTCTTGACCTCAGGTGATCCACCTGCCTCAGCCTCCCAAAATGTTGGGATTAGAGGCATAAGCCACCGCACCCAGCCAGGAATTCAGTTCTAAAGGATCTAAGAGAAAACTTAATAGCGTGAAATAGGGGTTGTTGGAAGCCAGGGACAGAGGACAGTCAAGAGAGCTAATATAGCAGCAGAAGACGGACCTAGAACCTTAAAAGGTGAAAAGACTCTCACATATCTGGATAAGGGGCCATTCTTTAATTTTTTTCTAAGGTGTGGAGTTAGATAAAATTTCAGAATGTTTGATCATCTTAACTACATATCAGATTGCTTCATTTTTTCCCTCTCCTAAAGCTCAAGAGTGAAAGGAAAAATGTGCTGGGAGGACAAAAACTGAAGCAAAAAACTTATAAAGCACAGAGAACACTGAGTAAGCACAGAAGAGGTGAAAGGCAGCCAGAGAATGAATTAAAACAGCACACACAAATGTGTTCAATCTAAAGCTCTGGGTCTCAATCTCTAGCGTGCATAGGAAACATTTGAGTAGCTTGTTTAAAATTGAGATTGCTAGGTGCCACCTCCAGACTTTAAATAATTCTATCAAGAATCTCTGCTTTTAACAAGAACCTTCACAATTCCACAGGTAAGCTCCAGAACCATTCTTTGATAAAGAATTTATTAAAGCATTTCTGATATGCCCCAAACATTACTTCTTGGTCTCCACAGGGCAAAGGTGGCATCTGTCAGTGACTTGATTTTGAAGATCTAAATGTAAGGAACATTATGAGCTCAAAACATTTTCTTTGACCATGTTAAGCCCGTGAAATGTTATCAAGTCACATTTCCCAATAGATTTATTAAAACAAATGCCTCATGCCCTATTTTTATTTTCACGAGTGTATATACCAGATATTTCGAAATGATTAACCTATGTTTGCATGTGGAATATCTCCTCCTGAAAATGTTTCTTTGTATTTGTAATGACTTTTTTTTCTGGTTATATCATACATAGGCTGTTGGGGCTGGAAGGAACCTGAGAGATTATAGTTCAACCTTCTTGTTTTGCATATGTAGAAATCAAGATTGCAAAGGTATAAAACAGCTGCTGAAAAACATAACTTGAGCTGTCCTATTTAGATATGGGAAATGGAAATTACAAACCTTTGTGAGATGAGAAAATCCTTAAACCTTAGTGGTTTTAACCAAATGTTTTAGATCTCTGAGCAAAAAGGCTTGTTGCTGTTAAATTAAATTAAATTGGGCCTAAAGCTGCCTCTGTACATAGCAAACTGCAACCCAGCTTGGCATGTAAGCAATACGCAACTTAAGAGTACATTCTTGCAACAAATAGCTGAGTCTCAGCCAATCCCAGCAGTCAAGATTCAGCTAATCACAGGCTGTAAACTGATCAGCTCATGTCCATATAAGGCAAATGCCTATTTACACTATTCCCAAGTAAGCCAAATTCTAAGCTGTAACTAGTCAAGCTGTTTCTGTATGTCACTTCCTTTTTCTATCTATAAATACTGCCTGCCCACCTTGCTGGGTGGAGCTTTCTGAACTTCTAATTCTGAGTACTGTCTGATTCATGAATTGTTTTTTGCTCAAATAAACTCTGCAAAACTGAATTTGTCTAAAGTTTGTCTTTTAACATTGCTAATTGTCAAATATATTCTGTTTATTCCTACCCACTCAACAGAAAATAAAAGAGGTGTTTCAAAGGGGCATACTTAGCTTCTATCTATTTCTATTAATCTTTGTTAGTGAAGACAAGAGCTTAAGGGTTACTACCATTTAACAAGGCAAGTGCTAATCTCTAAAAAGCTGATAGTTTCCACAATTTGTAAGGTTTAGGTAAAACACAGAGCCTTTAGATGTGTTGGAGTATATTGCTTGGTCTTTAAGGAACTCCTCAGTGTCAGGACGCTAAGAATTATAGGGGCTGATAAAGTGATTGTTATTTCTCTAGACACAGATATTTCAACTGTGATTTGGTTAATGCCTAGTTTGAAATCCTTAATAAAACTTTACTCTGAAAGGCATGCATTCTTAAAGTGAAATGTGTTATATTGAATTCATTTTTCACTTTGACTTCCTTTATAAAACTAATGATATATCCCTATAAATCTTTAGTACCCTCATGTAATAAAATAGCACTTAAGCATGCATAAAGAAAAGGTAGGAAGGCAGAAATGATAAAGAACCACAATACTGCCATAAAAACAGATACAAAGACCCATGGAAAAGACTAGATAACCCCAAAACGAATCCACATACCTACAGTTAACTCATTTTTGACAAAGGTGCCAAGAACATACAGTGGGGAAAAGAGAGTCTCTACCACAAATGGTGCGGAAAAACTGAATACCCATATGCAGAATGAATCTAGACCCCTATCTCTCACCATATACAAAAATCAAATCAAAGTGGATTAAAGACTTAAATGTAAGACCTCAAACCATGAAACTACTACAAGAGAACATTGAGAAAAATCTCCAGGGTGACATCAACAGATAAATAATTTGAACTTGTACTTCAGAAACAAAAAAATTAAAGAACCACAGAATTAAAATGGGAGCTATCTCTTTAAATAAAGAGAGAGAATTAATCCCAAAGAGAAGTCAACATTTTTTTTTCTAGGCAGGTTTTTAACTCCAACATTCAAACATAATTAGCATTCTAAAAGTGAGAGAAAGAAGGTAAGAGATATTCAATGTCCAAGTTGCATTTTTCTCTCAAAGGTAGACCTCACCTCTTTTTGCCCTTTCTTTGTTCTCCATTATAAAAAGACACTAACTATTCTAACCTCTAATAGCAAGTACTCCCCAATAGATTTGTTGCTTCAACAGACTATATAATGTCAGTGTCCTTGCCTCTTAATGTTCAGAATTGTATAAATGTCAATATTTTATATAACATTTACAAATTTTTCTGCAAAATATAAAAATCTCACAGAACGTAAATTCTGCTGAAATTATGTTGACAACATATTATGTGATTTTCATAGTTAATAGTATATACAATGATCTGGAAAAATAATCTAGTAGTAGACTAAATTGAAATCTTCATATATATTTCTTATATAAAAAATTGACTTCTCAAGTTATTAATATTTTAAAATTAAAAATGCAAGGATTTTAGATATGGAATTTTAGAATGAAAAACACTTTCTTTGACTAATTACCATCTTAATATTGGGTAATGTCATTAGTAACTGTGTGTGTATGTGTGTGTGTACATTTAAGTAAATAATTTTCTCTTTGTTTTTTGCCCACTTAAAGCAGTTAATGTTTTTGTTTCATTTGATGGAACTTAAATTATCGCTGACTACTTACTTTTCTTCCTTATACCTCTTGGCCAACATGTGATGTGATAATGCATGTGGAATGATAGTATATAATTTTCTTGAATTAACTTATGAGATAGGATTATACAATTTCGATTAAATTTCTTTTCTCTCAAAGACATCTTATTTACTTTATACAATGCCTTTTAGATTAATCAGTTCTATTTTAATTAAGAAAACCAAGGTAGAAAAATTAAACAATTTTTCCAGGTTCATAAAGTGTGATTGCAGAATTAAAAGAATAAAATTGTAGAACTGCAGGAGAACTGGAAGAGACTGTTCATGTTTCTGGTCAAACTCTTCATTTCAGTGAAGGAGAAAATTGAAGTCTGAAGCAGTTAAGTGACTTGATCAAGATTATATACTAGACAGTTAGTGACAGAACAGAACAGAAGGGAAACTGGGTTGCCCAGCTGCTGGCTCATGTCTTTCTACTCTACCATACTCACAAATTTCAAGTTTGAAATTTTTGTATTCATATAAGTTAGCTGGAGGCAGTAAGCATAGCCCTATAAAGCAACTCTTGAACACTTGGAGAAACATGTTATCAAGTGTAAATTAGAATAGTATTGGGAAGACCTAGTGAGGAAACAGCCAGAAAAGAAAAGATTCGTTATGGAATATGAATCAAAATTTGGAGAATAAGAGGCGAGAGAATGTTGCAAGTGTGAGAACCAGCAAGGGTACACACTCATATGGGAGAGTGAGGAAATTGTTGGAGAGTAGGAATGCGGTTAGAAAATAGAATCTATTGATTCTCTTGGCTCAGAGAATCTATGTTGGGGAGTAATAGAATGACGCGTGGTGAGAAAGGAACTGGAGGCAGAAAAAGAACAGAGAAGGGAAGGGCTTAGCAAGGACTTAATAGGCACAGTTGGCAGAGAGTGAAGGGCCTATTAGATTCTAATGATTAAATATAACTTCATTAGAGCAGTGATTTTTTGGGTATGCTTTATTCATGGTTGTATCCTCCGTGCCCAGAAGAGTGCCTAGTACATAGCAGGCATTCATTAAATATTTGTTAAATGAACAAATAAATAAATGAATGAGGGAGATATGGAGATTTACAACATGGAAGCTTTGAACAAAAGAGTAATATGATATAAACAGCATCCAAGGTAGAGTATTCTTGTAAATGTATCAATATGGCATAACATGATGACTTAAATAAGACTTTTAATCACAGGAAAAGAAAAGATGTATGGCAGAAGAAAAATAAATGGAAGGAAAATGATACAATATGGACTTGTATTTGGAAGCACAAGAATATCTCTTACGAGCCAATGGAATGCAAAGGGAAACTTCAAAATCATTTGGATTCAAATTCAATTTTGCTTCTTTAAAAATGGACACCTGGGAAATAAAGCACCAATGGTTTTATTTTTTCAAAATATAAGAGCAGTTTCAGAATCCCTCACAAAACAATGAACAAACTGTAATTTTTAATAATATGTTATAACTTGGGCAAACACAGGACTATTTTTCCAGGATATCATGGAAACTATTTTTTAATTGTGGCAACTTTTCATTTTAAAATAACCCCCATGGAAGAAGTGACAAGATTCATAAAGCAGGTTTATCAGTGCCACTAATGCGTCTATATCTAACTCTTCCAGTGTTATTCTATCCTATTTCATAATCATCCCTAATTATTGCCTTTACTATACTTCTCTCAATTGAACTCTGCCTTTTGCTATAGATTGACCAATACCCTAATTTCAATCAAGTGTTAGGAAATAAGCTAAATTGCTTTGATGTGGAGAATTATTTCTTTGCTTTTTATGAGTGCTTATAACATATCCTGTATTATTAGAGAGGCCTATATAAAAGCCCAAACCATTGATTTGAATATTTAAATTCTAGAATTCACAGCACCTTAGATAAGCTAAGGTAACTGTTTTCTACCTGATTAATGACAGCAAGAATTAAACTGCGGTAGCTGACACATGGGAAACTGCGGAGAATGAAGGGTTCATATTTTGGCTGACATGCTGTTTGCGACTTTTAATTCTCCTTTTATTTTATCAAGTTCACATGAGGGAGAGAAAAGGCACTCAGTGATACTCGGAACAATTATAGCACCTTTCTTTTTCTTTTGTGCAGAGAAGAATAACTTAACTTTACCTGCCAATATTTTCTTCCATCGCACATTTTCATTCTTTTTTAATGACGAATGTTATGAAAGTGGCCTATGTCATCACACACACTGACCTCTCTTAAGAGTTTAAGCTGTAGAAAGCTAACAGAGACTCCCTATCTTTGAAAATGCTATTGCCATTGTTGCTCTCAGTGTACCACCAACAAGTTGATACAAAATTCATAAACAAAATAGGGAGATAAGGAACAAAGTCTGGGAAGCCAAGGTGCAAACTTGGGGAAAAGAAGAAAAAACACCTTATACATAAAAATAAACTCTGTTCTACTCCTAGCAATCTACTTCTCATAAAAACAAATCCTTTTCTACTCCTAGAAAAAATCTACTCTCTATTCCATCCTTTTAATTTGTATGCATTTCTTTGTAGAAGTTTCCTTCTTTCTTTATATGCTATGGTATCGCATGGTGGTTAAAAGTTCAGACTCTGAAGTCAGAATCCCTGGTTTCTTTTTCTTTCTTTCTTTTTTTTTTTTTTTTTTTTTTTTTTTTTGAGACAGAGTCTCACTCTGTCTCCCAGGCTGGAGTGAAGTGGTGCGATCCTGGCTCACCGCAACCTCCGCCTCCCAGGTTCAAGTGATTCTTCTGCCTCAGCCTCCCGAGTAGCTGGGACTACAGGTGCGTACCACCATAACCAGCTAATTTTTGTATTTTTAGTAGAGACGGGGTTTCATCATGTTGGCCAGGATGGTCTCGATCTCTTGACCTCATGATCCACTGGCCTCAGCCTCCCAAAATGCTGGGATTACAGGCGTGAGCCACCACACCCAGCCAGAGTGACTCATTCTAACATTCAATGACCTGGCCTCTTAGAGTTTCTAAACCACTTGACGGTTAGTTACATCTACCTGGCCCAGACTCCCTGTTTTCATCTTGTATCTTCCACTTGCTAAGTGACCCTAAGGAAGTTATTTAGCCTCTCTGTGCCTCACTTTCTTCAAATGTAAAAAGAATTTAACAATAAAATCTACCTCTTAGGGTTGCTGAGAGCATTAAACCAGTCAATGAATGGAAAGTGCTTACGGCGTTGCGTGGTATGTAGGTACATCATGTAAATGTTAGTTGCCATCATTATTTCATACTTGATGCAGACATTTACAATAGTGCTTCTGAATTAATAAAAATTCAGATTTTCCTCCTCATAGAAGTATATGTTAAAATTTTGGACAAGTTAGAAGAACTATAAAGAAGAAAAAAAACTCCCTTCTGTAATCTTTCTATCTAGAGGTAGTAACTACTCCCACCCTTTAGTGCATACTCCCATAACTATTATTAAGTCCATTTGGTCATCTTCTACCTCTCCTCACTATCACTTTTTCTCTAGACATAGAAGAAAGCACAAAATAGTTTTAATAAAGAGAAATGAATTAAGAAAGGCAACTGCTTAGAAAGCAGGAAGACTGGCTTTCATTCCCCGCCCTTGCTGGATCATTTAAGTTACAAGGGGCATTTTACTATCTCTATCCTTTTGTTCCTCCACGGAACTACTGCAAAACTGGTATAACAAGAACTTCCCTCTGCCCCTTTTACAAAGATGCTACGATGCATCCATTAACTAACTTCTCAAAAGAAAGCTGGCACATAGAAGGGGGCAAAATATGAAGTATGTGAGTATAGTACAACTAAAAGCTTAGTTTACAGAGGAGGTGTTTTAACAAAATCTGAGAGGAAGCAAAAGACAGGAAGTTGCTATAGTGTCTCTTTAACTGTAGGAGCTATCTCCTCTAAACTGTTAATTATAATGTGTTACAGTTTTTAAAGACTGTCCTCTGGTATGCATTTAGACTAATGCCAAAAATAATTCCATAATATCCATTAATTTGTTATCGCTTTTTGTATAACCCTGTGATATGCCAAAAGAGAAATTTATGAAATTAGAATAGCTGCACCTCCTCATTTGAATTCACTCTAATGTCTTAATATCCATGTCTCCTATGGTTATAAAACATCACCATTTTAATCTAATCTGAATCCTCAAGTGTCATCTCCATACCAAGCAAATAAATGATTCATTTATTCAAAATAAAATGAATCATTCTGAAATTGGATGATTTACATAGACATGTGAGATACTAGTTACTTGTGCTAAGACAATGAGGAAAATTTGGCCGTTTTAATTCATTTTGGCCTTTTTGCTCCAGATCTTTTCCTACCTAATGTTGAGAGACTTTTTCCGAAGTTCACTCCACTTGAAGTTCATGTTATCCAAACGTCTTTGTAACAGGACTGCATCATCAGAACCTTCCAGGGATCTCAGGACTTTTTGGCTGTTTTCATCCAGGTTGTGATAAACATCTGTGTGAGCTTCAATTTCACCTTGGAGGTCCTACAGGACAGCAGGAAGAAGAATATGTGCAGAATTACCAAAGGAAGCAAGCGATGAATGTGAATTTGGAGAATTGCAAAAAATAAATAATTATTAGTTCAAAAGACACTTCAATCAGGTTAACTAACAAGAAGATACATCTTAAATCCCTTTTCTTGGCGTATTGCCTTCACCTGTTATTATGTAGATTTAAAATGGGCATCTTATTACATGTAATAAATTTACTCCTTGCCATTATGAGTTGGAAAGTAATGTATTTATAACTTCATAAAGTTCACTAGTTATATCTTCTAGTCTATGAACAAAATGTATTATTTTATGGAAGTGATAGGAAATAAAATTCTATGATAAAGTATACCCCAGTGCCAATAATTTCATTACTATATGGATCAAGTCATATTTTCTATTCACGTAGTAGTCTGTAGAGTTAACTCTGACCATAAAAGCGTGGAGAGACTAATAAACAAGATTGTACTTGGTCCACAGCACCAGCACATTCCTGGGAGTCTGTCATGGGGGAGAGAATCTTCTTGACAACACACATTAAGTTCACCTTGGTATTATAGCATCATACATAGAGTACAGCATCATACATTTATTAGTTATGATTTCCCATTTAATACATATTTTTAGGCTTGACAGGTGGAAAGTACATAGGACCTTGGTAAGAGTTATGATAAGAGGTTATGCATTCAACCTCATTTGTATATACACAGATCAAGAAAATTATTATAGTAGAAGAATCTGACCTTTACATGGTATGTCTTCCTGTGTAACATTTTCAGCTTGAACCGAGGACTACAGCACTGATCCTGTTGCATAGCAATCCTGAGAAAACCCAGAAACTGAAAGAGCCCCGCTTTAAAATGCCAACTTTGCTTACATTCTGTTGACAGAATGAATTTTGGAGCACAGGCCTCACCAGTCAATAATAATAAACGGCCACTTTGTACTCTGCACTAAACAGTAGCCGGGCGTGTGGATGTGGGAGGAACCTCAAAGAGAGGAGGCCTGGAATATGCAACTGACAGTTTATATTAAACAGCCAACTTTTCTTATCATTTTGCCATTACAAGCCAGAGACATTATAAATTCATTTTATATATGTGTTTCCCTCCTTGTTCCCAGCAGAACAGTCAAAGCCAAGGGAACATTCCTTTGAGAGCTGCCGGGTACCAGCATTCCTTTCTGCCTACACAATGAATGGAGGCTTTGTACATTATCTGACTTGCTCTTAGAGATTTGTATGCTTCTGTTCAACAAGTTTAAAAATTCACTCTGAAGCTCCAAACAATTGGATTGATCTGTGTAACTAGAAAATTTTTTTTTCCCCTCTCTCTCTCTCTCAAATTGAATTAAATTACTCTGCTAAAGTAAGGGAGAAAGTGGCAGAAATAACATGTTAGAAATTCTGAAGAACTGGCTCATGTTTTTAGCCATAGCCTCTTAAGATGCAGAATTCTGAATGTTAGACAAGTAAGGTAGACAGACAATGAATGTCTGTTGTCACTATTTTTGGCAGCTAAAGCATCACTGATGGACTCTAAAGAGAGTTGTGTCCCATTCTCTTTGACTGGGAGACAGGAAGGGGAATATGGATAGAACCACATCAGAAGTTGAAAGAAGGGAAATACTGAAACAGACTGAGTAGTATCTCTGTCCCATCAAAACCAGGTTTGTACTGGAAGGGTATAGCCTGATTTTGAAACTAGTTTATATGGTAGAAGGTTAGTATTGGGATTCTTGAAGAATGAAGTTTGGTCAAATAGATAGCCATTTTATGTTTTTCTTTCTTTCTTCCTTTTGCCTACATAGAATAACACGTCTGCCTAATTTGCACTTCTTCAGCAAAAGAGAAAAGTGAGTGAATTTATCTAAGTACTTCAGGAGAAAAAGCCAACCAGATCTAAGTTCCAGAAAATTCCTTCACTTGTCTTTTACTTTTCTTGTTCTGTTGTATTTGATTTGTACAACAGTTTCCTTTTGTGTATGCACTTAGGGGATTAAAGACAAACTTTCAGTTGTTCAACAAAATAAAGTATTTTCACTAGTAGCATCAGTTTTCCATGTTTACTATATTAGTATACATATGAAGGATAGTACATTTGAATTTTTATATCCTACATTGATAGCAGAGACCCAGGCTCAATCACGAGCTCCTTAAGGTTATGTATACCATGAAGTCACCAACACTTTCTTTGTGTTGATTCATGAATTTGCTAATTTTCATCTTTGCCATGTATATTATACTGCGTATAGACATCTTTGTTGTATTATCAACAAATAAATGAATATAAAGTTGATAAACAAGTAGTTATTGAGGACTGATTTACTGTCTAGTTTTAGCACTTTGGGAAATGTAAGAGGAGTACAAATGATAGCTCTGTCTTTAATTTTCCTAAAACCTAGTGCGCACTTTTGTTTAATTTGTTTATATTACCAACTAAATACTGATGGGAATTCCTGCCAAGTCTTCATAGATACAGGGATAAAGACTCCTTCCTTTAGAAATGCAGAAATGGCTAAAGTTGTCTTAGCATTGGCAAGAAGATAAGTCTTCTGTCAGTACTCGTTTTCTAGGTCATGATGGTGGTATAGAGCTATAAATGACACGTGTACAGTAAAGGGCTTTACTGGTTACAAAGCACGTACAAATGTACCACCTTAGTCATTCCTCCCCCTGGCTCTGTGAAGTACATCACATTTTCTGTTTTGCAGATGATAGCACTGTGACTTGGATGTTTAACTGACTTGCCTAAAAGTCACATAGCTGATAAGTATTAGAACTTGGAAGTGGATCCAATTCTCTTGATTCTAGAAGATCCTGGGCTGTCACCGCCAACCCATTTGCCCGAAGCATTGGACATAATATACAGTAGTCATTGAACCTGAACGAAGATACTACTTGCAAGAGGAAATAAGTGACTGTTGAGGGAAAAGCACCTTGAGAGACAGCAATCTTGAGTTTGATAAAATGTTTACCCACGTGGATTGATTTGTTCTCAATGAAAAATTGAATTCTGACTGCTCTTTTCACTTCTCATTTAGCATGGGGCATCCTGGACCACCTGTGAGCAAAAAATGTTCACACTGAAAAGGTTTCCTTTCTACAAATTTCCCTGCTGCCAGAACAGAAATTCTGCCATCAGTAGTTCATCTCTTTGTCTACAAGAGCCATGTGGCCCATACCACATGGAACCATACCAAGAAATGATTTGACGCATCAGCATAAACATAGCTCATCCATGTTCCTTTGGGATGGCAGGCTGGTAGGAAACCTGTCAAGCTACAGGATTCAGATAGGTTGCCCTAAAAGGAAGGTAAGTATTGGGGAAGAACCCAAGGCTCTCTTTCAAACACTGGCATGCTGTAGTGGAGATTTTTCAGTATCAATAAGGCAACATGAGTCATATATATAAAACTACCATAATGATATTTGTCTAAACTCATCATTTAAAGACTAAACCTCAGACTCAGGTAGCACAAAAAAGCAAAAGATTGATATGGAGAATCAAGTGGGGTTCTCAGAGGGTAGCCAATCTGGACAAAGGGTAATTTTCATGGAAATTTTTGGATAGTTTTATTTCACTTCTGACTTAAGTAGGAAAGATCATTCATTACTACATTCACTGTATGCTCTCTAATTTTTTTCTTCTTTTTTGTGACTATAGTCTTTAGGAAAAGCAATAACGAATAAACAAAGGGGAAAAGGTATTTGTTATGTAACAAAAACTATAGCAGCAGCAGCAGCAGCAGCAAAAGCAACAACATACATGAAACTTACTATATACCAGGTGCTGTCCAAAGTGCTGTATATACACGAGCTCATTTTCTCCTCTCAACAACCCTCCAGGGTAGGGGCTACTATTACCTTCATTTTCCATATAAGATAATGAAACTACTGTAAGGTTAACTAAAAATGCCCAAGGTCACACAACTAATAAATGCAGCAAGATTTAGAACCTAGTCAGTCAGACTTCAGGGACTGTGCTCTTAGCCACTAGGCTATACTACCTTTCAAGTTTAGTTGTTGGTGGTAGTTTTTCCTATTAATAATGCTACTACCTAAATTTTCACAAATCTAGGACTGCCATTAGAAAATAAAGGATAATGATTTCAGCATACGAAGAGCAATTTTATGGTCTTATTAATATAAAGACTATTAAACAGATTTGTAGCAGTGGACAGAGATGCATCCAATACAACAAGAGAAAACACAAAGTAGTTGAGAAAATGGGTGCAAACGAATAAAAGAATGTGTGTCCCATAAGAGAAATATTTGGTCTAAAGTTCTGCACAATTATAGAGCAAATTTCAGCTGGGAGTACCAAAAAAGTTCAGTTACGAGACAAGCAATATGTTCATAGTACAGCAGTTTTAGGAGTAGGGGAGATCCTGTTTTCTGAAGGGTTTTTACAGATTCCACACTTCCTTCTTATCTGAGTCTCATCTACTCCTGCTGTGAATCTCCTTTCTCAGCTTCCAGAGAAAATTCATGGCAAACTGCAGTTAAATAGACACAAGTTTGACTCTTCTCTTCTCTCCCTTATTGGCCACATAATGATGAAAACTCTTTTATTACTTTGGTTTCACTAAACATGAAATAATAATACATATCTGCTAAATTTTTTGAATATTACATGGAATAATTTTTGTAAAATAATTTGAATAGCGTCCAGAACACAAGAGGTCTTTAATAAATAATAGCAAATGCAGGGCTTACTATTACAAGATAATCCATGTGGAAATCAGATGATAGAAATAGATTTCATGAAGTTACGGGACTTGGCTTGAACCTTGAGGGATGTATATGATTGAGAAAGGGGGAAAAAAGAAAATATTCCAGGTAAAAAGAATAGCATGGGAATGGAGCAAAGGTGAAATGAATTTGGTTTATGAGCAGGGACAATGAATTGCACAACCTGATTGGAATGGACAATGAGTGTTGAGAGAAATAGGTAGAATGCAGCCCAACTGCATAAACCAAGTAGAATAAAGTCTTCCTTTAGGAAGCCACTGAGAATAAAACTTTATAAAGAAAAGAACAAAGATAAGATTATTGAATATTAAATTTGTACTATTTCATTCAACAAGAAGAATGATCCATGGTGTTCACAAGTAATAATACAACTGGGGAAGAATAGGAAAAGTTATGGATGTTTTACTAGAAGAAAAATAAAGGAGGGAGATACCAAGAATTAGTGCTGTATCCTTCTTTTTATTATTAACCATTTTGTTAACCATTAAACAAATGGTTGTGATACTACTCTAGAACATCATAAATAATCATATCCACATATTTCCTTTCCCATGTAAATGGAATTATTGGTCTCTAAAATAGGACTCAGCAAATGAAAACTTCCCTATTTTAATATAGCTGAGAAGTAAGGAAACAAACACAATGGCGTAGAAAGAATAACAATAAGTGACCAAATCTCCTTGAAAATTTTATGATAGACAGATTATCTCTAAGCTCTTCTGAAAGCAATTAGTATATGAATCATTATAAGGCCATTAGTTCCTCCTTGCTGATAATTTTTACCTAATTTAAATTAGCTTGATGGGGAAGAAGTGGTCTGATTTCTAAGAACTTAGAAGGTCAGGAACATACAATTCAAAATAGGAAAGAAATTATCCTAAGTGGCTAAATTGAGAGTAGGAAGAAGTGACACCTTACAGAGAACCAGAAAGGTGTAAAAGGAACCACGGCATGCATAACTGACCACGGTCACACAGTGTGGAAACTAACAGCTCTCCATGCATTACTAGCCCTTGAAGGCATCACCTAGTTTTATAGTGAAGCAAAATAGTTAATGCTCATGATGATGATGCTGAGTTAGTCAGAGAAAGCAGATTTACATTCAATAAAATCTGTTTAAGAAGAAAGCAGTGTATGTAAATGCTTCAAATGACCAAATGACTTTTATTTGATACAGTTGTTTTGAAAAGGTGTTAATGATTCAAATAAAAATAAAACAAAAACAATTGTACAAAAGTAGAACTCCCTTAGACTGGTTATCCAAAACGACTCATTAAACATGAACTCTAAATAGTAGAGCTTTTGGAGCACACTTGCATACACTCATACATACACACACACAGAAACAGATACAGATATTCTATTATGAAGACATAAGAACAGAAATCGAGAGTAAATCTTTAGAAACGTGTACAGCAATCTAAAAATAAAAAGCGTGGGCTTAAATTTTGTATGTCTGGTATTTGTAATTTTTAAAATAATTCATTTTTATTGCATGTTACAAAAGTATCAGTCTATTATGGATTGGGAATTAAAACAAGCCAAAATAAAAAACCCCAAAAAACCCTGAACAGATCTTTCCTAACAAATTTTTTGAGAAGAATCCATAGGAAGAAATTGGACCCACAGTCTTGGCCCTTATCAGGATTCTAATCTAACCGCCGGAGGTTTCTAACTAGATGAGAAAATGCAGTTGGATACAGATTCACAAGAGGGCGTGACCATTTCTTTCCCTTCTTATTCTATATGTGGCCATGCAACACCTTTAAAAGTAGCAGAGTTGTCATCCCAAGAGAAACAAGAGTTAATTTGAGGACTGTTGTTTGGCTTGGAGCCTGGTTGCTCTAGGTAGATAAGGAGTATGTTTTCAGGTCCACTGCATTGCGTTGCGTCTTAAACGAGCAGCTATGGATTTAGGAGTCCACAGGCTTTGCTTTAAAAATGGCTGTTATTAAAGTCCTCAGAGACTATTATCCTGCAGGGTTTGTTGTCTTTGCTTTCATATCTCATTCGAAAATTCTCACACTTAAGCACTACAACAGCAGAGAGAAGGGATATGCTCTCTTGCCTCAGTATATTCCCAGGGGCAAAGCTTTATTTCAAAATCTAATCTTTAAAAATGCCTGGCCTACGGTGGATTACCCCCGGAGGAAACTGAGCAAAATCCCATTTGTCAAAACGCCTTAAGCAATCCCGAACTCTGGTAATACGTGATGCTTTCTCTCCTTGTCTGACCCTCTGACTCCATTCTTAAAATTACTTTTAAAAACTGATGAGTTCATTTAAGATATACTTGGTTGGAAGTAAGATGAGAGGTATCTTTCTCATCTATATCTTGTTTTTCCTAGTTTCTTTTCATCCAGTCACAATGCAAAAATTCGCTGCATATTTATTCATCACACAAACATGCATTAAGTACCTATTGTATGTCTATAAGTAGGGCCAATAATACCTTCCTTTTGAGGTTTTGGCAAAGATTAGATGAGATGATGTGAGTAGACCAACCAAGTACCTAACCCAATGCCTAACCTACTGTGAGGTTTCATCAGTGTTGCATCCTTCTAGTCCCCCTCTCACTTTCTGCCATGACTCCAATCCTGCTAGCAGAGAAGACATGAAGCTGTTCAAAAGAAAATGAATACCTACTGCATGAAGATGGGAGCCAGAGCTATAGGCAGGAGCTAAGAGGTAGTTCTCAGGAAGTTCAGGTTCAAAGGGTACAGTGTAGCCAATGAGAGCTTAGAATGCAACCTGGAGGTTACATCTGATTCTATAAGGATAATATTCTACTGTAGCTTCTTGTGTAAAGGTGTAACATTGTGAAAATAGTATTTGGTAATGATTATTGGGAGGATGGTGTTCAGGGTAAATGTAGCAGGGTCAGAGTGAAGGCAGGAAGTCTAGTGGACAGGCAGTCCCAGACATTCAGGAACCAAAATAGCAGTGGCTCCAGAATCAGAGAGAAAGTAAAGAAGAGGGATGCTATCATCATTGAGTGCTCATAAGTTATAAAAATAGCTGTATGTGTGATTTAATTTCATCCTTCTCTTGTCCTACCTTTGGAAGGTAGAATTCAGGAAAGTGATAACTATTCACAAGTACATTTTAAAGATAGAAATGTTATTTAAAGTTCTATTTCTCAAGGAGTAAGAAAAAATTACACCTGCTGTGTTTCAAACACACACACACACACACACACACACACACACACACACACACACACACCTTGGGGCCAAATAAATTAGAATGACAAAACCATTACACCAAATGACAAGGGCATTGACATTGAAGCTCCATATAGGCACAGGTGACTCCCACCTAAAATATACCCTATCAAGCATTCCTAAACTATATGGGAGTGAGTTCTAAAGGGCACAATTTCTTGAGAAAAGGTGGGTACAGTAACACTGCTTCAGATATTTTTAAAAAGGTAGAAGCCATCGACCCAGTGGAGAACTAATGTTGATGTTCATTTGGCTCTGCACATAAAGTTTGAAAAAGAATGGCATGCCTTTTGATTCTGGTGTTGAAAGAGAAAACAAGTCTTAAGACAGGCTGAGTTTTCTTTTTTAATACTATATCTAAAATCCATATAAAATACTGTGCTGCAATATTATTTCTGATATTGCTATACAGCTTCAGTACTCATAATTGGGTGAGCATTTCCTGCATGAGACATCTTTCAGATCACTGCTAACAGTAATCTTGAAAGACCTTAACATGCAAACTCTAGATTGTACATTTAAGTCATAGAGACAACCACATATGAAAAGTCTACAATGTGGAAAGTACTTTTGGTTTTATATTATATTTTATGTGCAGGAATCAGTCTGTTTGAAGAAAACTACCCTTATCTGAGAAAGACCAGATGGGTCTTTCCAACTCTGAGACATATTTATTATCGCAGAGCCATGATGAGGGGTGGAGGTAGGGTAGGGGGATGAAACAGGGCAGGAGCTAATACTTATAGCCCTTATAAATCCTTTACACCAACTCTATGAAATAGGCCTTCTTTATCCCCTATTGAGGAAACCATGATTTTCAGAGGTAAAGCAACTTATACAAATCATAGAGTTGTTGTTATGTGGCAGAAGCAGGGTTAGAGCAAAGATCTTCCTGAAACTAGGTTCTTTTTATTCTCTTTCCTCCAAGCTCCAACGTCTTCCTCATCCATTAAATACAAAGCAAGTGACTTCTGACTTGGGCTACATGCATCACAGCAACATAATTATAATAACTTATTAAGGCATCTGTGAGATATTTAGTTTCAGAGCACTGTGATGCTCTGCTAGGAATGGTCAGCAACTGAATTATTTTCCAATTAGGTATTGTTTTTAAAAATTGATCCTTAGTCAACTCAGAACTAATATCATTGATGATTTTGAATGGTTCTAAATGAACATAATACATTCCTATTCTTCAAACAGGTAACTCTCTTCCCATGGGCCAATACATATTTGGTTATATTAATCTGTGCAATTTGTCTATACTATATATAGAGTTAAAAGCTCGAAAAGCTCTTATTTCTGGAATCTCTTTGTCACGAAGCTATTTTTTGTCCTCTAGAGAATCACTGTGGTTCAAGGTTGTATATTAGAAAAAAGCAATTAGTTGATGTCAAGTCTCATCTTATCCCAATAGCAATATGTAAGAAGAAGGCAAGAACATATGGCAAAGTGCCATAATTATTTTTGATCATACACTAGAAATTACAACAGCCATGTAGCTAATTTCCTCTGGCTTGTTTTAATTATTAGGGTTGTAAATGCAAACAACTTCATTTCATCCCCCACTTTCCCCCCAAAAAACCTCATAATATTCCCACACAACCACAAAACAACCCTACACTGATGTAATTGTTTAGAATAGGTTAATGATATGAAAATCTAAGACATTTCTATTTTTTTTCATTTTAAATAGCAGGACAACTTCCGAAATAATCACAGATACTCATCAGACATAACTGTATTCATTTGTGGGTACTCTTTAGCCTACAGCATAGAGATATTAACCTTAAAACTATTTCTAGGCATTCATAAGTTTTGAATGTTAAAGAAGGTTCTAGTACCATGATGTTAACTAAAGTCCTGCTGATATAATTGGATCTGATTCCCTGGTGATCTTTGGTGAGTTAATTTCTGTCTACTACCAAGTAGAGCAAATTCTTTCTTCTGCAGAGTGTAACTTGTGTGTATGTGCCTCAACAGTTCTTTCATCCTATTTTGCTTTTCTTCTCTTATACAATAGGGTGAATGGTGACGTGGAGAAAACAAAGTTATTCTTTTGTTAATGTATGAGGAAAAGGAGGAAGACAGGGGATATGCATATGGACACTGATGTAAAGGTAAGTAACATTTTGCATATTTGCTGGGGAAAAATGTCATAAATGAAAAGTAGGCAAAATGCTAAGGGACATTTCCTCATTCTTAGAACCCATCCATGAGCTTTCCATTGTGATAAGGTTTGGCTTTGTGTCCCTACCCAAATCTCATCTAGAACTGTAATCCCCACACATCAAGGGGGGATCTGGTGGGAGGTGATTGGATCATGGGGGTAGTTTCCCCCATGCTGTTTTCCCATGTAATAGTGAGTGAGTTCTCATGAGATTTGATGGTTTTACAAGGGGCTCTTCCCATTCACTTGTTCTCTCTCTCTCTCCTGCTGCCTTGTGAAGAAGGTGCTTCCTTCCCCTTTGCCTTCCACCATGATTATAAGTTTCCTGAGGCCTCCCCAGCCATACAGAACTGTGAGTCAATTAAACCTCTTTTTCTTTAAATAAATTACCCCCGTCTCAGGGAAGTTCTTTATAGCAGTGTGAAAACGAACTAATGTACATCGTGTATCTATTAATTCTTCCCAAAGCATTCGGTTCAGTTCATAAGATCCTAGAGACCCTTAGACCATCTCACTGAAGCGGGTCCAGGGTATTTTTTGTGGCCTTTTGCCATGATGCAATGCTCTTTTCAACTGAGAACAAGTACATTTGGAAAATCATCCCCAAAAGAGCAAGATTTGGGAAGGCTTAGGCCTTTCCATGCCCACACGACATGTTATGTAAGTCTTACGAAGAACTAGAACAGATAAAAGGATGACTTTACAGATTATTTTACATCATAAGAATTTTTACGTGAGAGCGACTTTTTGAGACGGTTTTGCTCTTGTCGCCCAGGCTGGAGTGCAATGGCGCGATCTCAGCTCACTGCAACCTCTGCCTGCCTCCTGGGTTCAAGCGATTCTCCTGCCTCAGCCTCCTGAGTAGCTGGGATTACAGGCACCTGCTCACCATGCCCGGACAATTTTTAAAGTTTTAGTAGAGACAAGGTTTCACCATGTTGGCCAGGCTGATCTCGAACTCCTGACCTTATGTGATCCACCTGCCTCGGCCTCCCAAAGTGCTAGGATTATAGGCATGAGCCACTGCACCCGGCCTATATTTTAATATTGATTAAAGAACAGGGGAAATCTGCCTCATAATACCCTGAGTAAGAAATGAGAAATTGTAGCTGCATATCATCATTGTCGCTGACCCTGAGTATAAACGAAGTCTCATGGTGACCAAAACAGAGAATTGTTAACTAGGTCATGTTCATAGTGCTTTACCATGGACAAATGTTTTTGATCCACCCTTCTAAGGCAGGGGTAGAAAAGCTGTTGAAATGTTGTAAATCTCTGCTTGAGTTTGTGATACAGTTTTAAATTTAGCAGAAAAATATTCACCAACAGGAGAATGAGAAACCAATGTGGATAATGCCTAATTATTAATGTTATCTTGAATAGAAAATAAAAAGACTTGCTGAAACCTTCCTGCCTGGTTTTGTCAGAGTTCTCTTCCTTTTACACATTTACTTTTTGATGTTTTCCTTTTGTGGGCTGGCAGAAAGATGGGGTCACTCTAAACGTTTACTAAAAATACTCTTAAAACTATAAGATGTAAATTTTTTATTTTAAAGAGCTCAAAGTCTTCTGAAAAAGTCTTAAGCAAATAAATGAACCAAAATAACATGTGATAATGTTAAACTGGAACACAGCCCTGTGGGAACAGAGAACAATTAGCCTTGACCCCCAAGATTTGCAGATGCCATCATACAAGCAATGATATTTGATCAGGGTCTTGAGGGATGAGTAGCAGCTGGCCAGGGGAGAAGTGGGAGAGTGAAATTTGAAGCAGTGGGAAGAACATGAATAAAGTTGAAGATAAGATGAGATAAGACTACACATCAGAGCTAAGTAACTCTCGGGGGGAAGAGGGGAAGACCCATGGCAGGAAGAGAGACAAAATGGTAAGATCAAAATTTCTGTCTCTCTCTCTCTATATATATAGCTGCACAGGAAAGAGGGCCTGGATTGTGAAGGGGCTTGTATATCAAGCTAAGGATTTGGACTTTATCCTGTGAAGATGTCTAATCTATTTAAGATTTTTTGGTAATATCATCTTGGTGGCAGTGAAAAGATACACTAGAGGCAAGAACACTAGAGCCAGGGGAAACAGTTAAAAGGATGTTATGACAGTCTGACCAAAAGACTATGGAGATCTAAACTAAGGTAATAGACATAGGATGAAGAAAAGGGAGATATTTTTGAGAGATCATGAATACAACTTAGAGACTGACTGAATGCAAGGATAACATGTAGGGAGGCAAGTTGGGTTTCTGGCTTAGAGAAGAAGATGGGGGTGATAACACTACCTATTATTAAAGTGTTGAATTTCCAAGGATATATGAGCAGTTTAACCATAGGCTAAGACTTAGTGATAGGGTGTGGAAGGGAGAGTGGTGTTGACCTTTGTCGGGGGGTACATGTCATCCATTCATGGGCATGGTAGCCTGAAATAGGGGTGGTAAAGAAGGGCCCAGCAGGGAGTCAGTCTGTGTTCTCTTTCTTGCTCTCTCAAGCATCTGTGTTCTTTGTGTCATCCACACATGCCTGTGAGCGTGAACTTGCATCATGCATCAGTAGTTTCTTTAGTACAGTGGTTCTCAAACTTGAGTGAGCTTGAGAATCACCCGGAGGGCTTATTAAAACACAGGCTGCTGGGCTCCACTCTCAGAGATCATGATTCTGTATGTCTGGGGTAGAACTCAAGAATTTGCATTTCTTACAAGTTCCCAAGTGATGCTGATACTGCTAGTCCAGAGATCCCATTTTGAGAATGAAACACTGTTCTAGCATAACAGCCCTTAATCTTCCAAAGGTCATGAATGCCTTTATAAGAATGATAGATCTTCTCCTCAGAATCCTGCAGAAATATTTATAAACACAAAATATGACCTATTAGTTCATGGACTTCTGCTACTGTCACTTCTACCTCCACCTCCAAGAAATACAATGGATTAATGAAGACAACGTATCCTTCCAGCACCATTCTAAAGGAAAACCCCCAGGAAGAAGAATACATTGGAAAATGGCACCAAAATGTGATTTTACTTATTTCGGTGTCTTAGAATTACTCACAGTGAGCCTACGTACAAAATGACCCAATTTGGTGAAGGAGACCTGTTAAAGGACAGTTCTTGGGTGCAATGAGGAAATTCATTTCACTCTAAACACATTCAGGTAACCTGACCTTTTCCCATTTTAACCTGCCATTCACTTGGGAAATAACAAATAACAGAGAGGTGGGTGGGTAACCATGGAGAAAAGGGTACATTTAGCCAAGGGCCTGCCTGTGGAAGGACGCAGCAGTTTGCACCTCGGGAAAGCGGAGGTAGGGCTCTAGGCTCTCTGTCTGGTAGCCCAGGGAAACAGTTCAAGATCAAAGGAAAAGATAATTAAGAACGTGCTTAAAAGAAAACTTCAAATCAGCTGTGCTACACAAAGATATGAGACAATTCCTGTGGTAGAGAAAAGAGCATTTTGACTTTACCCTAAGAATCTTTCTTATGTGCTTTCCATAGCCCAGCGGTATAGATATTTTTAAATGACCCTGGAAAGAAAGCAGAGGTGTTCTTTATTTCATGAATAGAAGGCAATCTTTCATTTAAAGAACCTTAACCCTGCTCTGCATGCATGCATGAAGTCAGGAACACAAGGGCAATATTGTATTATTCATTTCGGCAACTATAAATTCAAATGATGGCTCTGAGGTTGGGGAGAAAAAGGCCTGCTGAGCTGGAGAGCAGAACGCTTCCTTCAGCTTATCAAAGAAGTGATAGTGCTACAGGCAAGAGTGCCCCTTAATAATCTAGAGAAGATACGCCTCTGAGTCAATGAAGATTTTCTGTTATTGCATGGGCTGTTTTGCCTACAGCCAAGAAAATTCTTCCTGATGGTAATGTTTTAGCCTCTGATTCATCTCCTCTGTCTTCAATTCTTCTCAGCAAACTTTTATCGGGTCTCATCCTGGGCACATTTACAGAGCAATTTCCATAATGATAAAATCTCTTCAAATGATATTTAAAGTGTAGTTAAAAGGCAGATGTGTTGTGGCAAAGGCGTTGTTGTACATTGGCCATACATCACCATGCCATGGAGCTCTCACTCGGCCAGCCTATGGAATGACCCCAGTTTCACTCTGATAAGATTACATGTCCTTGTTTGAGGCTAAAGGCTTCATTAGGAAAAAATAAATAAATAAAAGAAGATAAAACAGGCTCTTTATTGGAGAGATAAGTCCATGAACATGAGTTAGACTTTTGCACCCTTCTCCCTTCGTTCCGTCTCTTAGACCTCAGAGGCAACAAGAAACTCCTTGAGCATGGAAGTGAACACTAACAAACGGACAGGTGAAAGCTGAGAGGATCTGCTTGCCCTGAGAAGCTGAGCTCCTTATCTCCTACAGCCTGTTCTCATGGTTTTAAGTGTGATTGCTAGAAAAGTGGAAACTACAGGTTACACTTCCCTGAATGGCTGAATGCTTGCTCCTGGAAAACCGCCTGGTGCCTGAGAAAGCAAGGAAATATTCCTTGAGCAGTCAATGTTTGAAACCTCAAAAGTAGCTAAGACTATTTCTTCTTCACTGTAAAATCAAAGTAAGATTTTTAAGCTTTGGAACTTCCCAAACCCGAAAATAGCTTGCCTACCCAGATCCTGACTCATAGAATTCATTAAATGATATGAACGGATTTTTTACTTGGCTGCTGGTTTTAAGTATTGATAGATAATCATATCATGTGATAGGGAAATCATATTAACACATGGGGCAAATAGAATCTTTCAAAAGATCAGTTTTGAGATCCAAGATCATCATTAAATAATAGATTCTGAAGCATTTAAAAGAGGACTTGAAACTTTTAAATGCCATATGTTTGATCACCTTTTTAAAATGTAACATGACGATATTCATGGAGAATCAATACGTCACATAATGTCTACATTACTTACAGCAGAGAGTTCCACTAATTTTCTGTGCTCCTTTCTTTGCCTAAATGAACTATTTCGTTTAGCACAATATTTTGTTTGTAGAATAAAATTTATCCTTGTGATGTTGGGAGTTATGAAATAACTCATATGTTTTAAAATATCATTAAATGTATGGAATTCAACTATAATTAGTAGAAATCATTTGAGGGTCTTTAATTTACTGATGCTGACAAATTCTCATCAAATAGCTACTGTGCTTTCATGTACAATAACATCTTTGTAGGCAGATGTAAGACACTAGAAAAATAATGTACACTTTCAAAGAGAAAGTGAATCTCCCATACCTCTGAAATAAAAGCAATTTAGAAATCCGATATATTTTAAAAGAAGCACATAAATTAATCTGTAAAATTCACTTTACTTGTTGTCGGTGAAATGCTATGTTCAATTTGCGGTTACAGCAAACAATTAATGGAAAGTTTGACTTCGCTGTAACAATATCTTCTTTTAACCAAATAACCTTCCTTAAACCTTGGAGAAAATTTTCTGCCAAAAAAATTCCCCTACTTCCCACTATCACCATCACAGATAAACGGATTGAAAAGACAACACCATTCTCAGTAGAACTGTTTGCTTACACTCAGTTAGCCAAGCTTCTATTGCCTGATTTCATTGCCACGGAAAATCCTCCAGGATAACTTGGGTAGCAGCTACCTCTATTACTTCTCCCAACATCCCACTGCTTCCAATTGCTACTGATTTGCTGTTACAATCAGTAGCCTAGAAACTTGAACCACCCCAAGTGTTTTAAATGCAGAAGAGAAAATCCAAGGGAACATTGGGAAGGAAAAAATGTTTCCGAAGAGCGGCATTGTGCTTGTATGACTGTTTTTCATCGGCCTTGACTCTTTGGAGAGGCAGTTTTACTTTTTATACCTAGTCTAATATTTCTTCTCACTAAATAGTGAATTAGCACAGTGCAAATTTAGCAGTCATCCTTTTGACATCTTTACTCATAAAATAAGTAAAAGCAATCCCCAACTTACAAAGAGTTCTCTAACCAAAAATCATTTGCAAATAAATGGTCCAGAACCCCAAACTCAAATTTCCACAGATACAATAGTCATATACATGTCTCGGACCAGCATATACGTATATAGCTATTTAACCTATAACATGGACGATTTATATCATTTTGATAGCATGACTTTGGGTTATATGATTTGGGAAATATGCGTCTTTTGGGATATGAAAGAGTCAAGAAGTATGGAAAATAAATACTTCCTATTTTAAGACCTGGATTTGTCCAACACCAAACAAAGGAGATATAAACGGGCATCTGCCCTCTCCTTCCACCTCCTGGTGCCTGTATTTTCTACTCGCTAAGTTCCTTATGTTTTAATCCTCATTCTCTCCTATCTGTTGAAAACCTTATTCCCAGAGTATAGACTGACAACTTTCACATTACGGGAGATTTTTATATTTCAAAAAGAGGGGATGGGCATGGTGGCTCACATCTGTAATTCCAGGACTTTGTCAGGCCAAGGTGGGTGGATCACTTCAGCCCAGGAATTTGAGACCAGCTTGGGCAATGTGGCGAAACCCTGTTTCTACAGAAAACACAAAAATTAGTGGGGTGCAGTGGTACATGCCTGTAGTTCCAGCTACTTGGGAGGCTGAGGTGGAAAGGAGGATCACCTGCGCCCAGGGATGTCGAAGTTGCAGTGAGCCATGACTGTGCCACTGCACTCCAGCCTGGGTGACAGAGTGTGACCCTGTCTCCAAAAAAAAAAGGCGGGGGGAAGCTGAGTTAAACCAAACCAATCTGAATCATAGATTGATAGGATTTCCAAGAATGTAAGAATGCAAAGTAAAAATATTCAGATGGTAGCATAAGGGTCTGGGGGAAGAAAGGCTTTAGCTGTTCTTGATAGGCAATCTACTTTGGTTAATACTATGAATTGGCTCACCTAAACCTACTTACCATCCTTCCAATTGGACAGGTTGGAAATTAAAAACCGTATCTGCCAGACTTCCATGCAGCTAGTGTTCTGATTATGAATTAGGATATAAGTTAGGGTTGTCAGATAAAATACAAGGTACCCAGTTAAATTTTCTACACAATCTTTTTTATTTAGTGTAAGTATGTGGCATGCATTATTTTTATTTGCCAAATCTGGCAACGTTTTGCCAAATGTGTGTATATGTGAGAGATTTGGAAGGTGGAAGGGAGGTATAGGCCACCTTTCTGCCCTTTTTGGCTGTTTTTGTTGGTGAGCTTAGTCAAAGAAACATGAGATTTCCTACATCAGAGTTCCAAAGTTCATTCTCCAGCTTCCTGGCTGGAGAAGGGCAGTTGCTAACAGCAGCTTCAAAAGTGGTAGCCTCTAGATTTCAACCTCCTGGTTCCTAGTTCACAGTTACAAAGTATGTCCTTGAAATCATTGCTTCAGTGGTACCCCAGAGATGGTAGTTTCTTATTGGATCAGTTCTATATGGTTTTAGAAATCTATCCTTGGAGCCAAATCTAAAACCTGCTACTTTAGCCTTTCCAAAACTTTGATATGCATCCAATTCCCTGTATTAAATCCCTATCTGATTAATGTACCTAGAGTAGTTTCTCTTTTCTGCACTGAACTCTCTTATATTGACCCTCAGGGGCACCTCCTCTATTTGTTTCTACTACTTGCAATATCTTCCTTTAGTCATTAAAAAAAATCTACAAACAATACAACTTTATGGTTTTCTTAACATGGTTCTTTGTCACAGCAGAGATTTCCCATCACAGAAGGAGAGGAAGGCAAGTGGATTTGTACCTATGGACAGATGTCTTATTTATTTTATTTCTAAAGAACATACTTTACAAGACACTTTAGATTGTAATAATGCATTAAAATACCTAAACAGTATATCAGCATCCTTTAGAAACACTTTACTATTATTTTTCTCATCTCTTTTGTCCCTCATATCTACATGTCAAATTTCCACTGACAACTAATTTGATGCCTAGGGAAAATATTTGATTCAACAGTTTCACAACATGATGTCCTATTAATTAAAACATGATACACTGTCATTAAATTTCCAAATAAAAAGAAGCCCAGAAGTGAAATATCACAAACTTGATACATATGTACAGTCATGTGGAGGGGTGGAGGGATACTAAGGAAAGACAGTGTGTTTTCAAACCCGGCTTGCACGTGTGAGGTGAACGCTGGAGAACAGAACGTACCTCTCTGCTGTCAGCACCTGGAACAGTACTGAGCGCACTCGAGGTACTCAATAAATTGAGCTTATTTTTTTAAATCTTTTGCTCCCTTCACCCATTCTGCATATATCTCATGTACAATTTCATTTCCCAAAAGTACCAGGTTCTAACATCAGGAAGAAAATATATGGTGAGCATTGACCATCTCTGGTGGTCAAGGTCTCTACTTTTAATCTCATGTAATTAGGGTGATCTAGGATGCTATTAATAATTACACAGGGTCAGGCACACTGGCTCATGCCTGTAATCCAGCTGCCTTGGGAGGCCAAGGTAGGAGTATCGCTTGAAGCCAGGAGTTTGAGATCAGCCTGGGCAACATAGCACGATTCTATCTCTACAATATGTTTTAAAAATTAAAAATAAAAATAAAAAACAGTTAAAGGAGCTTGAAACCAGCCTGGCAAAGACAGCAAAACCCTGTCTCTACTAAAAATACAAAAATTAGCAGGGCATGGTGGTGGGCACCTGTAATCCCAGCTACTCAGGAGGCTGAGGCAGGAGAATCGCTTGAACCTGGGAGGTGGAAGTTGCAGTGAGCTGAGATCGCACCACTGCACTGCAGCTTGGGTGACAGAGCGAGACTCCTTTTCAAAAAAAAAAAAAAAAAAAGCTGGGCATAGTGGCGCACACCTGTAATCCTAGCTACTCAGTAGGCTGAAGGAGGAGGATTGCTTGAGCTCAGGAGTTTGAGGCTGCAGTGAGCTATGATCATGCCATTACACTCCAGCCTGGGTGACAGAGCAAGACTCTGTCTCTAAAATAAAATAAAATAAAATAAAATAAAATAAAATAAAATAAAATAAAATAAAATAAAGTAGCACAAGAATAACAGGGATAAACTGGGACAGGCAGAGACAAATTAGGATGGATGAACCTATAGCAGTCAATAAAAGGGCCAAAAGCGTCTGACTGGGTCCTTATGCATTCCCCATAGCAGCTGAGGCAGCCTTTCTTCCCACTCATTCTCCGCAAGCAACAAAAGGTCTGTGACACGACGTTCTCTTTCTGCCTGAGGTTCACTGCACGCGGTGAATTGATCACTGCACCTGTTTCTTACATTCAGGGAATGACAAGCAGAGAAAAGCCAGTGGTTCACACCACTGTTTGTGCACCCAGGTGCCCTCTCACCATGGGGAGTAAACACCTTCAGTTCTGTTTGCTACGGAAAAGAAAAATAAAAAGAGGGCCAATAACAAAATGCCCTTCAAAGAAAACACTTTGTGAGCCTGTGTGTAGCAAAGATAAGAACTAGGACACTGTCAAGAGAAAGATCCTAGAATAGCTTCTCGAAAGAAAGATTTCTTAAAAAAAAAAAAAAAAAGAATGTGAGTGAATGTTGCTACGACATCTATGGTGTATTATCTGCCACATCCTTCTTAGTGAATGATGATTAAAGTTTCTGCATCTGTCGGTAATGCAAATGGGAAAGAATTCACTTTCTTGAATTTTACTTTAAATTCTCCTTTATGGAGAAATGATTCATTCCATCTGTATTTAATACCTGACATTTAATACTGATTTTATGTTTACAAAAATGGCTTTGTGGGGCTCCCATACTAACCGAACATGTCTTCCTAGACATTTCTAATTGTATCTAGAGAAAACAGGGACATCAAAACAAAACAAGAACACAGCAACACAGCAAAATCCTGGATTTTCAATTTATAAAGTCATGGATGAAGAACTGGTTTAAATCCAAAATCCATAATCAGAGAACTTCAAAGAGATATGGTATATTATACACATCAGCCTTTTCCTTTTGAAGAAAAGCAGAGAGAAAACACTGGAAGGGGAAACCTCCTGCTAGTCTGGGAGCTCCTAAGGGCTGGGACCATATCTGCCTTGTCTGCGGCTGTATCTCCAGCTTCCAGCTTGATAGCTGGTATGCAACTGCTTTTGTTTTCAACAAAATTATCAAGTAAATGATTGGATACATTAATACACTGATTAGTTATGAAAGACATCAAGTACCGGAGAACATCAAAGAAGACTAATAATAAGAGTCAAGCAGTGGGTAACCTTGGCAGGTACCTAGATAATAGAGCTCTGGTTTCTCTTGATAGCAGCCCAGTTTGCGGTATGATTGTTTTAACCACCTTTTCCCCCTCCAGTTTTCCAAGTTACAGCAGTTCTCCTCACTACCAAAAGTGTGGTGGTAGGACTATAGTTTGCCACTGTCCCTTCATTCATTCATTCATTCATTCATTCATTCATTCATTCATTCTACAAATACTGAGGGAGATGCGTGATGAACATGACAGACACTGTCCCGGTCTAATCCGGGGTTTTCTGTTATAAAAGAATGATATCAGGGTTTAGATTAGGTACTCTGAATGCAAAGCCCTTTGAAAGTTGGACAACTCTGAACACATCGGGGATCCTAGTACATGATGAACAAGCATCTGAGAGAATTTTCTTAATTTAACACCTAGAAAATTAGCTAAAAGGGTAAAACTGTTTGCACAGAAAACCAAACCATTTAAGAAGAGATTGAATAGTTATTAGGTTTTTTTGATTAGGTAGAAAACCTATCCTGGGAGTTAAAAATCTCAAGATAGGCTTTTCTTGGCCTACAATATCTATTTGGACAAGCCACATGGCCTGAAATTAATGAGATAATTGAAAACTATCATTTTCCAGTAGAATCCCTTCATTTTATGCATTTTATGCAAGGTTGCTTAGTGGCCTAGGATTGATAATAATAAGTAAACTAATGAACCCAATCCAAAACTCATTTTGCAGTATCTTTTATCAGCAAATTTCATGGCAGTTGCTGTATATTTAATTGTAAAAAATTAGGGATGGTTTAAACTGGGGAGGTGAGAAAACAGAAGGAAAAGAGGTAGAAATAAGAAGCACAAGAAGATTCTGAAACACTTTTCATAAACTCGGAAGCAATGAAATGTACTTAAAACTGCAAACAGAATAGAGTGGACTTGAAACTGCTCACTGATTGTGCATTCAACATTTTCTCTGTTAAATAATATCCTAGGGCAGCAGCTTTTTCAAATTGCCACTCACCTTAAATCTCAGACTCCAACACCTTCCTCATCACTGTGCATTTAGCTGCAGCTTCCACTTCAATAAAAAATAAATCTGATACAACAATCCCACCTTAAGCTTTCACCAAACCTACAAAACTACCAGTAGCTATGCCCATCTCCTTCCCTTCTTCCCTCATGTTGTAATAGAAGCTGTACTTTCCTTCCTCTCTGAAGCTAATTTCTAAATATCATCTTTCTACCTTCTCAAGTACCTGCGCTATTGATTATCTTCAATTTCTCCTGCATCCTCAACCTCTCCCTCTCTACCATCTTCTTCTCATTGCCATTTAAACATGTATAAGTCACTACCCTTTTAAGAGTGCGTTCTTCCTGCCCCTACATCCATCTTCTGCTACTATGGCCCTTTTACTCTTCCCATCACAGCCAAAAGTCTTAAAATAATTGTTTTACACTTGCTCCCCCACTTTCTCAATTCTCAATCATGCCTTAACCTACTGCAATCTTGGTTCTTTATTTACCACAGAGTAATTACTGAGTTCTTCATAATTAACACTGAAATTACTTACATAAACGTTGTCAATACCCTCCTTGTTGCTAAATTAATAGAATATATTTTGGTCTTATCTTTCACGATGCTTTTGTAGTATTTGACACCTCTAAATGTTACTTTTTCTTGAAAGCCTCTCTTCCTTTGGATTCTGTGACATCACACATACCTAGTTTGTCTCCTATCTACTGAACTGCAAATTTTCCTGTCTCCACTGAAAGCTTATTTTTCTTTACTTACCCCTGAAATTTTGCTGTTTGCCTGGGTTCACTCCTAGGCCCTCTTCTCTTCTCATCTACAAACTTTACTCTGAACAATTTCAAATACGTGCAAGGTTTTAATTACCTATATACTGATAATTAAATATCCAATTAGAGATCTCTAGCCTAGAACATTTCTCTGTAGGTACAGCTCACATACCTAGGGATCACAACTTAGTCTACACTATCATCATCACTCACCTGGACACTTTCAATAGTGTGCTGAAGCTATCTTCTTGCCTCCAGTTTGCTAAGCTTCCTCCGGTCCCTTGAAATAACCTGACTTTCTCATTTCCAGGCCTTTATGCATAGTATTCCATCTGCTGGGACTCCACCTCCTCCAAATCCCCAACGTGACCTGTCTAACTCCTGCTTCTCTTCAGGTCTCAGCTGAGGTAAGGCTTCCTTGGGAAAGCCTTCTGCATCCTACCAAGCCAGGGTCAATGACTTTGATGTACTCCCGTAGCACTGTCATAGAAATACCCTTACCATCTACAGGCTGAATATCTCGTATCCAAAATACTCGGGACTGAAAGTATTTCAAATTTCAGGTTTTGGAATATTTGCATTACCCTATGGCTATCATGCAGGTCTTTAGGGCATTTTCAACAATATCTTGACACCACCAGAGAATATACCAGAAAACACAGTGATTAAAGCATATAGGTTTTGGCCCCAGGCCAGACATCGTAGGGTACCTGCCACTGTCACATCTAGCCTGCATGTGTGTCATTTTTGTTACCTTTTGTGGGTGTGCTTGTATGAGGGAATCTGGGTGTGGGTGGAAAAGAAATATTGCAGCTAACGGGGGCTGAGAGGATCTTTTTTCCCTTGGGGATGCTGAATAAACTCTATGTAGTGTGCCTGCATTTTCACTGTGACTTGTCACATGAGGTCAGCCGTGGAATTTTCCATTTGTGATATCATGTCAGCATTCAAAGAGTTTTGGATTTTGGAACATTTGGATTTCAGGTTTTTGGATCAGGGATGTTGAACCTGTAGTAGCTACTTGTTTAATTTCCTTCCTCCCCCACTAAACTACAGATCAAAGAAGATAGAGATCAAACCTATTTCCTTTATTTATTGATGTGTCTCTAGTGTCTAGCCTAGTGTTTGGAACATCAATAAATATTCATGAAAGAAATGGATAAATAAATGTATGCTTGCATCAGAAGACATCTCACAGCAGTCTTTTCTAATCCTTGGTAATTTGAATTTGTTGTTATTATTGATTTATATACAAGGGCTAATGTCCTGTGAGGTAGTAGTACATATGTTTCTGTTTTTAAAAGAAATCGTTTCATAAAATTCTATTATAATGAAAAGCAGGAGCTATCACATTTTTCCTTCATGGAGATATTTTTTATATATCATAAATCTACAAATATATATTAAATTAGACAAACTAGAAGTCAAAGAACTGAGGTACAGCTATTTAGAAATGAATTTGTGGAAGCAGAGGGCCATGAACAGCTATGCAAGTTGTACACTGAGAAAAACAAAGAAGTACCATTCACATCATGAGTTGTATGTTTCACAATCTGGATGGCTCTTCATGGCAGTCCTGAATTGTAGTAAAAGAGAAGGGTTATTGTTCTTATCATTTTTTCTTCAGACTGTCTCTTCATGGTGAGGGATGATTATTCTCGTATTCTTAAATTTCAGTCTATTTAATAGACTTATTAGAATTTTAAAGCTGGAGAGTATCTTAAACATGAAGTAGCCTAAAGATGACAAAGACGTTTTACCTATATGCTAACTCTCATTAGTGAGCGGTAGCTACCTGGAACATTGCCTTGAGAAGTGTTCTGATACAATGCTGACTGACTAGCCATGTCTTTCACAGGCAAACAAGACAAAAACGGAAGCCATTCACATTTTTTCCTTCCTTGTTCCAGTTAATCTATTCATTTTCCAGAAGAGAAAATTAAGGTCCAGAAAAGCAAAGCAACTTGCTCTTAACATCAGTGCTGGAGCAGAACCCAGATTTCTGTACTTCTAGCCTATGTCCTTCCTTCACATCTGGTTTCAAGATTCTTTAAAGATAAATTATAAATTCTAGCCCTAAGATTTGCTGCCTTTCATATTTTAACCTATTTTCAAGGTTAACTACCTGCCTTTGGTCAACAGCATAAATAAATCTGAGTATGCCATGTGAGAACACAGCTTGATCACAGGAAATAGTCTTCAGCATCATAAAACTATCACATAAAATGTAGTGCCCAGTGAACTACCTAAAAGGCACATGTTATAAGTGGTAGGGGTCATTGTCAGTCAAGTTAAGCAATGCATGGGGAAGAGAAATTATCAGAGGAACAACAAAGATATCATCTGTAATATCGTTTTGAGACATATTTGGCTTGAATCTTTACAAATGGCAGCAGAATATTTGCAAGGACTTTTGTCCCAGTGTGAAGAGGTGACAACTGGAATTGATTCAACGTCTATTAACATTGGTCATGGTGCTAGATACCAGGAATCCACCAGTAAACAGGAAAGGCATAGTCCCTATCTTTGTGGTTGTTACATTTTAGTAGAGAAGTCAGGCATCGAACAATGATGTGAGTGTTTAGAAAAAGGAAGTACAAGGAACTTCTTGGGGGTGGAAGGGGTAGCCAATAAGCCCAAATTTTTGACAATTGTCACTCGGAAACAGAATACAGAGGTCAATTGGTGATAACTTTCTGTAGCTATTCTGCATCCAGGCTGGATATCCAAAACAAACATTGGATTGCCAGAAAACTTAGGAATTTAATATTCACAAATCGATATTCTAAAATAAGTAAATACAAATAGAAAAGACAAATTCATAGGGTAATAACCATTTGAATCTCAATAGATACCAGTTATAAAATGATACAGACCTTTAAATCAGTATGTCCTCTGATGTCTAAAAGATGCTTATCACTACTCACTAGATTCTTTTTCACTTGCTTTGCAAATCAGTTTAAACATACATGGTAATCAGGAGTCATTATTTTTACTCACTTGGAAAGTCAGAAGTACCTTTTTCCAGTGAGATTTTGAAGGAAAAGTAAAACACCATTCATTTGGAGATTTTATGGGCGTCTAAACGTGTGCTTTTCTAAACAGGAAATGATTTATGACTTATCAAAGGATATGCCTGAGTCTCTCACCTAATCTCTAAACCCAGCTGACTTTCCCCATTTCTCTAACACTGTGCGTAGCAAAAGGAGACGCTCTTGATTAGCCAAGAGACACTGCTGCTCATACACCAACCTATATTTGACTCAGGGTTGGGGAATTGTGAAATAACCTAAATGCAGCACTTCTCCATGAAAATTGCTCCGAGGATTTTCCATTCTGAAAAGTAGAAGGAAACCAAGTAGTTCTTATAATACCATAAAACTTAGAAACCCTTCTTGTACAATATTACACTGACCTACAAAGTGACCTTTGCACAAGGTGAACTTATTAAGAAGCAAGGAAAATAGGTAGAAAGGCATTGTTGGTATGAATCGAAATGCTGCTAAAATACCGAGTCTGGAAAATTGGAAAAGGATCTTAATTTCCAAAATTGTTTCTGCTCAGAAAGAAGTAAGAGGAATATCACGTGGTGATACAAAACTTGGTCCTTTTGAGAGTGTGTGATAAAATGGGTGGAGAACTATTGATTCTGACATAATCACTGCACATTTTCTACATTGTCATTGATTAATTTCTTCAACAAACATCGATTTAGGATCTACTGTGTTCCAGGGCTGTGCTGCTCTGTCTAACACAGGAGCCACTAGCAGTAGGTGGCTACCGAGCACTTGAAATCACGCTAGTGAGACGGAGAGACTGAAGTTTTAAAAATTTGTATCCATTTTAATAAATTTAAATATAAATTTAAAAATCGACACTTGGTTCAGTTATTGAAAAACGTTTATGTATGTCTGGAACAACTTAGGAATGTGAATCTTCTTTTTTTCAACTATAAATTTTATGAAATGTAAACAGAGACCAAATATTTTCTTTTTTTAAAATTATACTTTAAGTTCTAGGGTTCACGTGCACTATGTGCAGGTTTGTTACATATGTATACATGTGACATGTTGATGTGCTGCACCCATTAACTCATCATTTACATTAGGTATATCTCCTAATGTTATCCCTCCCCCCTCCCCCCACCCCACGACAGGCCCTGGTGTGTGATGTTCCCTGCCCTGTGTCCAAGTGTTCTCATTGTTCAATTCCCACCTATGAGTGGGAACATGCGGTGTTTGGTTTTCTGTCCTTGGGATAGTTTGCTCAGAATGATGGTTTCCAGCTTCGTCCATGTCCCACCAAAGGACATGAACTCATCCTTTTTTATGGCTGCATAGTATTCCATGGTGTATATGTGCCATATTTTCTTAATCCAATCTATCTCTGATGGACATTTGGGTTGGTTCCAAGTCTTTGATATTGTGAATAGTGCTGCAATAAACATACATGTGCATGTGAGACCAAATATTTTCAATGAAAATACAGTGTCTAAGTTGACATATGCCAGATTTCAAAGACTTAGAATGGAAAAAGCAAATTTTATTAATACTTTTTATTGATTACATATTGAAATAATATGTTGGATATATTCGGTTCAATAAAATACTAGTTTCACTTTTACTTTTAGAGAATGTGGCTACTAGAATATTTAAGATTACATATGTGGCTCTCATTTTATTTCTATTGGACAACACTGTTCTAGAAATTGTGCTGGCATTGGGAATATAAAGCTAAACATTCCCTTAAAGATTTTACAGAATGGTGGTACATTTACTGCTATAGCAGAGAGATATAGAGGAATACAAAGGATGCTCTGGGGACATAGATGAGTAGTAATTAAATTAGGCTGATGTCAAACATGGCTACCAAAAATAAGGCATGCTTAAATTGATCCTTAAAGTTTGAGTGGAAGTTAGATGAAGAAAGACGAAGGGTATTCCAGGAAGATGGAATGGCATGTACAATAGCATTGGGAGGAGTAGTACAATACAGTGATTAAGAATCTAGAACCTCTACGCTTTAAGTCACATGCACTCAAGCTGTACCACTTACTACCTGTGAGATCACATGTAAATTACTTAACTTCTCTGTATCTGTTTCCTCCTCTGTGAAATGGGGATACTACTACTGTCAACCTTATAAAGTTATTGTGAGAAATGCGTGAGTTAATATACTGCTCAGAACTGTGTCTGGTCATATTGTATTTGCTGCTATTATTGTGAATTAGAAAATAAGAGAGTTTCCCACAGGTTGGAGTAAAGGGAGTTCTGTCTGCGAAAGTGTCAGGGAAGATGGGGCTACAGAGGTGACGAGGCATTGTGCATTCACCAGAGCAGTTTGACCTTTATTCCTTCAAGCTGTAGAGGATTAGTCACATCTTGAAAACATATGCCAGGCATAAGAGTAGCAGAGCATTTAGACGGATCTAAAGCACTAGATAAGAGATAAGAGTCCAATGCAGCAAGCTAGTTGAGCAGTGCTGCAGGGCCACTGCGAATAGAGGGCAGGGCATGAATAAGGTTGATGTGGTTGCTAATTGCTCTTGAAACCTTTCTCTGCTTCTTTTTAGGTACCTAGCCAGACTTCATTTTCCAGCCCCTCTGCTGTTACATGTGGCCACAGGGCAGAGTTCTAGTCAGCGGAAGGTAAGTCAAAGGACATGGGACACCTCTCATGTGCAGTCCTCTAGCTCATTCCCCTTTGGGTTGGCTGAATATCTTCAGGAAGGCAAACTTGGCAACTGGCTATTGCAGATGGAAGACCCTTGCTGGCCTGTGTTCTTTTTTTTTTTTTTTTCATTTTCTTTTTCTTTCTTAGATGGAGTCTCACTCTGTCGCCATGCTGGAGTGCAGTCGCGTGATCTTGTCTCACTGCAACCTCCACCTCCCGGATTCAAGCGATTCTCCTGCCTCAGTCTCCCAAGTAGCTGGGATTATAGGTGCCCGCCACCACTCCCAGCTAATGTTTGTATTTTTAGTAGAGACGGGGTTTCATCATGTTGCCCAGGATGGTCTCGAGCTCCTGACCTCAGGTGATCCGCCAACCTTGGCCTCCCAAAGTGTTGGGATTACGGGCGCGAGTCACTGCGCCCCGCCTGGTCTGTATTGTTGAATAACTATTTGGGTTGTCACCCCTCCCTTCCCACACACACATCCAACACCAATTAACATGAATTCACCTTAGACTGTTTACATGAGAAAGAAATACATTTCTATTTTGTTTAAGTCATTGTAATAGTCCATTTGGAGGATGTTTAATATATTATAGCGGTTAGCCTATCCTAGCTATTATAGATATGAAAAGTATTTAAAGAGCTAAAAGCATTTTTATGAGGAAAACAGACTTGATGACAGATAAGATATGAGAGTGATGAAGAAAGTTGTCACTAAATTCTTAGAGTAGCAGGGTCTCAAGTGTTATCTTGAGTGCAAATATAAACAGTGAACCGATAAGTATTTTCTTTGTGAACTTGCCAAAGTAAATTTTCAGCTAGCAATGAAGAATAGTAAGAAGTAGGAATCTGGCGATGTTAAAAGAAATTAGGCATCTTCCTTAATTTAGCAGAAAAGAGGTCAAGTTTCAAAAGACATTGGGAAGTCTGGGTGACCCTCAAGGATTTAGATAAGAAGAGGAAAACTGACAGAAGTCAGTTGGTTAAGGTATTGATAAGATTTGAGTTATGTGGCCAGGTGCGGTGGCTCAGCACTTTGGGAGGCCGAAGTGGGTGGACCACGAGGTCAGGAGTTCGAGACCAGCCCAGTCAACATGGTGAAACCCCATCTCTACTAAAGACACAAAAAATTAGCCAGGCATGGTGGCGTGCACCTGTAATCCCAGCTACTCAGGAGGCTGAGGCAGGAGAATCACTTGAACTTGGGAGGTGGAGGTTGTAGTGAGCCAAGATTGTGCCATTGCACTCCAGCCTGGGCTACAGGGCAAGATTCCATCTCAAAAAAAAAAAAAAAAAAAAAAAAAAAAAAAAAAGATTCAAGTTATGCTACTCCAAAATCCAAAATATGGCAGCTTGATATTTGAGAAGACAGCAGAAGCAGGAAGGTGAGGAAGGTCACTGTCACCTTCTCCTTCCCCCTTCTCCCCTGAAGCAGGTCATAAGACTATCATACCAGAGATGCACTTTTTATACTGGAAGGAAAGGAAAATTTTTATCTCTGAAAACACAGGGACACAGGAGGTTCTGCAGAAACAGGCCTTGCTGTGGTCACCCCAGTTTATTACCACACCCACTTGGTCCAGTCATACTTCTGTATGACTATCTACTTTTCTTTAAACCAGAGCATAAAAATATACACTTTTCCCTGATTCTTTGGGTCATTTCTGAAGGCTCCTGTCTCATGTGAAACTTATATTAAATAAATTCATATGCTTTTATGTTGTTGATTTGTCCTTCATTATAGGTGTCTCAGCCATGAACCTAGTGATGGGTGAGAAAAGAGATCTTTTCTCCCCTGTAAGAGTCAAGTAGATTCTAAAATTCTAGACAAGCAGGTTTTGGGTTCTCAGAAAACAGGGAGTTGGCAAGAATGGTTCTGACATAGCCCAAACTGTGAAAACTGAATTATGATTCCAAGGCAATAGCATTTTATACTCACGCTTGTTGAATAGGCAAGGGCTTCCAGGAGGAAGATCAGAGCCTGGTCTTTTCATCTCTGGAAACCTAGATGTGGTTTACTCTTAGAATGAAAAAGGGCTAAGTCTTCCTGGGGCTCTAAGGACTCTCCCTGTGTTGAACAGAAAAAGGGATAAACCTTCAACTGGGTTTGTAAAATATGGTTGTTCCATGGAATCACATTCAAGACCAAGGTCAAAAGTGATGGTCATATCTTGCTTTCTCTGACCCCACCCAGGATCAGAACCAGAGCCTTCAGCTGGCAACCCATTCCTTCTGCAGCTGAAACCAATCCTAACCAGCCAGGCAATTCAGCAGAAGCTCACTCAGGGACAGCATGGAAGAGGCGTGAGATGAATATCGCTGCTGCCATTCTGTTAACTGGTGTGAGCTCTAGACTTCATCATGATTACTATATTCCTTCTGCCTTCTGGGATTCCTTCTGACACTTGTTTCAGTTTAAGAACCATGTTTCTTTCTACTAGATTTCTCAAATCATTTTCCTTATGCTGTTTCTTCACAGGAATGATACACTTTTCTCATCATAATTTTTGAAAATATGGTGCGAAAAAATACTGTGTGCTATCTGCAGTAATTATTCTTTTCTTTGCCTTGAAAAGAAAGTATTCTAGGGAAAGGATGGAAAACACCACAGAACTTGCGAGAATGGGCATTTGTGATTTCTAACAAGGATTTGTCAGCCTTTGGCTGCTCTGGACTTTACCAGCCACAGTTGCTGAAGACCTGCAGGCTGAAAGATCAGCCCTTACATCTCTAAATCAATGAACTCCTTAAACTTGCCCCCCAAATATATCAGGAGCTGGACCCCCCACTAGCAGGCAGGATCTGAGATTTCCTTGAGCACTCACTATGTGCGAGTTACTGTCCTAAATATGTCTAGTGTAGTAATTCACTTCATTCTAATAACAACCCTATGAGGTCATTATGCTAATCTTCATTGTGGATACAAAGAAACTGAGGTATATAGAGGTGACTCAGCTGGAAAGTGGCAGTCAAGTTACAGGAAGTTATTACCATTCTTTACAACTGCCTTTCCTGAAGTAATGGCTGTGTATAATATTGTTAAGATTGGGTCAACAAAAATCAACCAGTCAAATATTAGAAGCCCAAGCCCCGCCAACAGATGGGTTCCTGTATTAGATGATTTTCCCGAGTCTTCTAACAACAAAAACATCAATGACAACAGCACTATCAGCAAATATTTATGAGTACTTAATTGTGTTGTGCCACATACCATAATAAATGGTTTCCATGTGTTACATCAATGTAATCCCAGTATCCAGTGGGCGTCAGCAGAGCTGCCCTGAGCTGCAACCTCTTTCATTAGCAACCAGCTTAGATCCCTTAGTCATTTTGGCTGGGCTACTCTGGTGGTGATTCATACCCTAGGGCCTTGCTTGAGCTGAAGCTAGAATGCGGCTTTGTACCCTGGAAACCTGCTTATATTTTGCCAGTTTTCTCCCCTTAAGGAACTGGACCCTAGCTGGTATCTAAGAATTGCTTCTTTCTAAATAAAGCCTACTATGGCCACACCACCTTCCTAAACTAAGGTGCTGACTGATGCTGTCCTCTCCTTCTACCAGATTCCAAACTTTAGTTATTCATATTTTAGTCATTTCACTTAAGTTTACAACTTCCTCTTGCCCACTGATTTTGGAATAGCTGGTTTCCTTTCTTGAAGACTTGACATACCAATTACCAGGGCAGCCCTCTAGCCTCCTGTCTCCGGCAGTTAGCTGCTATAGACATTATGCTTCTTGTCAGAGGCAATGTGGGTCATGCTTTACCTCTAAACAGAAGAGCCGCCTATCTATGACACAGAATAGAAAATGCCTGCAGGCAGGGATCTGGTCTTATTAATCTTCATATCTTTAACACTCTTTCTGTGCTGAGCACATAGACTATTCCTAACATGTGGATGAATGAAGGAATGAAGAATGAATGAATGGCTATTGAAAGATATCAATCTTCATTTTCCTTTCCCACTGTTAAAAATCAAAGAGATAATTCAAATTTCTAATTAGAATGAAACATACCAGTTCTAGTTGGTATTCTGACAGAAAAAATTATACTGCAGGTTATATTTTTACACTAAAATTTTCCATCACGTAACTGGAATTAATTTATTCCAAGATAGTAGAAATGTATTGGCGCAGTATGAAATGAAGGGGATTTAAAGAACATAATAAAAAGAAGAACATTACAATCTGTTTAACATAACCTAACCCTGGGAAGATTAATAGCTTTCAATTCATACAAAGACTGAAGTCTACAATTTGATATACACATGGTCTTATTAAAAATGAAAGCTGGTTATAATGAAATGCTAGCACCATGCTAAGATTGGCATGGTGTATGAAATAGACAAACTAACAGTGTGGCAATAGTTGGAGGTGGAATTTCATAGGATAACTTTTTAGTTCCAAAATGGTCAACTCACACAATGGCTGGAAATATAATTAAGAATTATGCTCTAAAAACAAATTCTGAAACAGAAGGTAATTAATATATCTTTGGGGAAAGCTGGATTTTTAATGAATCAGACGTGACTGCAGAGAAAGGCTCGATGTTGCCCTCTACTCCCTCAGTCTGGTTAGCTAAAACCACCCCACACTAGGGACCTCCTGGTGCATGGGGTTAATTTCACATTTTTGAGCAGTAAGCACGTGTTTGCTGGCACTCTTGCGGCATACTGGGCATGCTGTAGAAGGATCAGAGAATTTTTGGAATTGGGCACTAAATGTCTTTGTTCTATACAGTTTTAAATAAATGAGTCATTTTCAGACTTGGAATTTTTCTTTAAATCGGTTGTTATAAAATCTTATTTTCTAAATGAAATCATACTCAAAAGTTATATATATATATATATATATATATATGTATGAAAGAGAGAAAAGATGAAAGTATTAAAGTAGGTTAGGGAACCTTGGAAAGAGCCCATTCAATCCCTCTTCCCATCTCTCCCTTTGGCCTCTGAGGCACCTTGTAGAACTTTCTAGAATGATTTGGATGGTTTGCATGGTTTGAATTTGATTTGCATGGTCTGAAAGCTACCAGATCTGGAGCAACACTCATACTTTTCAGTTGAGGTAACTGGGATTTAAGAAGTTCAGGGATTTTTGCAAAATCACACCAACAAGTGAATCAATTGAGAGGGAAGGAACCAGAGTATTTTCGTAGCACCAGATCTTGGTGCTTCTGACTTCAATTTCTCATTGCTCTGCCCCCTGGAACAGTGCCACTCAATGGTTCATAGGTTGCCAGCATGAGCGTCATCACCTGGGAGCTGGTTAGCAATGCAGAATCTCAGGCCTTGCCACAGACCTGCTAAATCAGAATCTCTGTGGTGGCACCCAGGCATCTGCATATTCACAAGCTTGCCAGGTCATTCTTAAGCACCTTGACCCTTGAACATCCTTCCTGCCTTTCCTTTTCTTCTGGTCATGATTCCTCAACTCCCAAGCTTAAAAGTAGTGAAAATGTCATTATAAAGGAACAGAAAAAAAATTAGGAAATTAGGAGAGGAATAGAGAGTGAAATCACTCCAGAGCCTTTTTTCCCTCACCTCAGTCCCACTGAAGTCATTTGGAAATTATGTAGCTTTTTTTTTTTTTTTTTTTTTGTAGAGATGGGGTTTCACCATGTTGGCCAAGCTGGTCTTGAACTCCTGACCTCAAGTGATCTGCCTGCCTCAGCCTCCCAAAGCGCTGGGATTATAGGCTGCGCCACTGAGCCAGGTCTGGAAATTAAGTATCTTTGTTTAATGATGGCATTATGAAAAAGACTAATATGTTCTGCCACTCCTCTTCCTGGTTACTTCAGCTTTTTTTAAATGGGTAAACTAGAAAATCATTTTTCTCAAACTAAATGTCTTCATGTTTATCATGTAACATTTGTTATGTAAACTCATTGTTTAAATAGAAGGACTAGGGCGTGCAACATTTGGCCACAGAAGAAAATATGCACACACACAAACATAACTGATTTTTTTTTTTTAAAAAACATGTATTACTTTAAAAATATGCCAGTTAAATGTTAAAACTTATGTATGAATGTGCTAAAGAAAGAGACTAACACAAAATAATTTCTGGTAACATTTTTAGCATCATGAAGGCCCATAAAAATGAGGAGGGCATGGATTATTGAAATTGTGTGAAATGAGAAAACTACATAGAAACATTTCTAGGAATGCAAGGAGACAAAGAGAGCAAACAATTAAGTACATTGGATCCCTCCATATCTGCTCCTTTAAAAAGTGTATATTTCACTCATTTACATTTTATGTTACATTATTATCTGACTCTTCTAAAAGTTGTTAGTGTAAATTAAAGATGATCCGAAGTGTCAGAAAATCAGGACTGAGAACAACTACCCTGAAAAAAAAAATCGATTATTTTAGAATGTAAAAGAATGGCCAAGGTCTATGCAAAGTTATTTTTGCTTTGAATAGAAACCCTGAGTGCAATGTTTAAGAATATAAACCTATTCCCAACATGCGAAAATTCCGTAGGCTTTTTCAAATGAACCCTCCAAGTCAGTATTTTAACTCTGCTACTGTGTATGTGCGAGGTTTCCCAAATGGAATTCTCTATTCCCAGAACAATCTTTTCTAAAGCCACAAAAAACAAAAATAGAATTCAAAGTTCTTATGCTTGATATACTTTATGCCTTCTTTCATAAAACACATCACCTAGTTTTCACGTTTCTCTGAATATCCTCTGTTGTCACAAAAGATATATTTCTCCTAAGTTAAGCTAAAATGTATGATTTTAAAACAACCTAAATGAAAACTGCAAACACAAAACACGTTTATACATTCATGCTTATGAAATTATGACTTACAGCATAAGTTATTCTTGATATTTAAAAGAATTGTTTATGAGTTTTTGACATCATGAATCTTTGATGACAACATTATCTGTGAACAGGAGATTGTGTGGGCTTACACAGTATTTTCAACTAAAAGTTACGGTATTTGGTTTAACACAGAAACCACACCATAGGTTAAGTTTGAGATTATTTTGAAATATCTGAACTGCTCAGCAGGTAAAAACAGGTAATACAGCCCATTTATAGTTCATTAGTTTTTTATTTTGAGTCATCTAAGCAATAACTCAAGGAAGGTGAGAAAGAGCATTTGCCACCCTCCAGGGTGGCAACTGAACCTCAGGAATCCCCTGGAAATAGAGCCAATTGATGCTTCACATCTCCCACCATGCTCTGCCATCAATTCTCCACTGCCATGGACTCCACAATGGAAATGTGCCACACTTAGGCCACTTTTCATTTCAGTTCTTTTATATATTACCCTCCCTTTTCATATTCTCCTTGGAACTGAATGAGTTACTGTTTCAAAGAATGGGGGCCCTGTACTAGGGAAGGGTGGGGTATAATGACAAGCAAGTTCATTTGTTCGGAATAAAATAGTCAGCAACAGAACAATAAACACAGAAGTCTGCTAGAACAGGCCTTCAGTTTATCAACACAAAGAGTTTTCTTCACGACTTCCTTGGACATCAGTTGCATTTAAAGATAGAGTTGCTAATAATTTCCTTTCCTCTTTACTCGTTTAATTATGCAAGCGGATATTAAAGCATTGGGTCAGGTATTTTGCCCAATTTTAGCTATTTTATTTGTATTTTAACTATTTCCAATTTTAACTGTTCTTGATATAAATTAGAAATCTTGGCCAGTAAATAATTTGAATATAGCATGGTTTAATATTGTAAAGGTTATATATACATACATAGTATATCTCTCCCATGTAACTATATCCACTAAAGTCCTAAAGTAACAATGCCTCTGCCTGTTATGGTGACTCAGTCTGGGCTTTTCCGTAAAGCAGACTCAGGTTGATCCTAGGAAACACTGTAGGGAACAGGAAAGGAGGAGAGGAAGAGGAAGAAACAATCAAGAGTTCTTTATTGGGCTGGGCGTGGTGGCTCATGCCTGTAATCCCAGCACTTGGGAGGCCAAGGCGGGCGGATCACCTGAGATCAGGAGTTCTAGACCAGCCTGGCCAAATGGTGAAACCCCATCTCTCCTAAAAATACAAAAATTAGCTGGGTGTGGTGGAGCATGCCTGTAGTCGCAGCTACTCAGGAGGCTGAAGCAGGAGAATCACTTGAACTCGGGAGGTGGAGGTTGCAGTGAGCTGAGATTGCGCCACTGCACTCCGGCCTGGGTGCAGAGTGAGACTCTGTCTTTTAAAAAAAAGTTCTTTATTGAGTAGATTACTAATCTGGGGAACTGGGGCTCAATGCTGTTGGGGATGCTCTGAGGATCATTGGAATATATCTCAAAATTATCTCAGAGGGGAGAGAAAGCTGAGATTTTTACCCATCTACTCTCCCTTATTGGTTGAGTCTTGCTCCTGTTAATACCCTGTCACTTTGGGCTTGGTCCATGTGTCTATCTACCACCCCAAAGCTAAGAGGATATGGAAAGGATACCTCCAGCATCTGTTCTACATGGTATTTGATATTACCCCCAATATGTGCCCACAAAACAGTATACAGGATCATGGACTCAAAATGACAGCAAAATAAACAGATGCACATACTGTACACAAAGGATTTGATTGGGTTTGCAAAGCTCCCTACATTTCTTTGCATATAAACTAGACTCATCCCTTAAATTTCAAAGTAAAATCTCACCAACTGAGGGAAAGCTGTGGCACAGAAGTTCCTCAGAGTTTTAAAAGATGTGCTTTGGGTTTAATTCCAACCACATACATATAAAACCACGTCAGTTTCAAAGTCTAGGTCAGGGCTCTTAAAGCTAAAACAGCTAGTCTCAAATCTCAGAGCATTTTCATAACTGGATGATCTGTACTCACTTGCATTTGCAGGCAAAATTGTAAATGAGGAATTATAATATATATATTCAGAACAGAGAAGAAATTTCCCTAAAGAAAAGTACCAAAAATGTTAATGTCAAGATTTGCCACTTAAGAATAAATGGAAAAAAAAAATCATTGGTGCCTAACTTTTGACACATAATCTAAGGTCTGAAGTCTTTTTATGTTTCACAATATGAAGGTGTCCTGTACACAATATTTATACTATTCCTAGAAGATTGTAAATAGTATCTGAATGTGCACTGTGAGTTTCTCAGATTCAGCCCCAGGAACGATTGCGCAAATGCTCTCCTGCATATAGAAACTGCTAGATCCTCTTTTCAGAGCTGCTGCTTTTTGTTTTTCTAGAGACAGGGTCTCACCCTGTTGCCCAAGCTGGAGTGCACTGGTGAGACCACGGCTCACTGCAGCTTCAACTTCCCAAGCTCAAGCGATCCTCCCACTTCAGCCTCCTGAGTAGCTGGGATTGCAGGTGTGTGCCACCACACCCAGCTAAGTTTTTTATTTTTATTAGACATGAAGTCCCACTAGATTGCTAGGGCTGGTCTTAATTTCCTGGGCTCAGGAGATCCTCCCACCTCAGCCTCCCAAAGCACTGGGATTACAAGTGTGAGCCACCACACATAACCCAAAGCTGCTTCTTACCAAGCAGACAGAGGAAAGGGAGCCAGGACGGCCTTGGAGAAGGAGGAAATAGTCATCGTCTCCTTCTTTTATTAGGAAGTGCAGGCCCCACCCCATTACTGTTCTACTAGCACAGTGCCTGTTCCACTGGGCTGCTCCTCCCAGCCCTACTGCTGCCCTCAGCCTCATACTCAGAACATCTCAGTGGTGAAAATCAGAGCACATCATGAGCTTGTCTGGAACAAATTAAGATTCCGGGCTTTAAAGTCAAACAGACATGGGTTACATGGGTTTGAGTCTCATTTGGCTCTGTGATCTTCAGCAAATTCCTTATCTGTTTCCTTATCTGCAGAATGGAGATGATAATACTACCTTCCTCAAAGGATTGTTGTGATGTATATATAGTGCTGGGTATTTAGTACTGAGAATATGCTAGAGGTTGCTATTTGTTATAGTAGTAGTAGTAGTAGTAGTAGTAGTAGTAGTAGTAGTAGTAGTAGTGGTAGTAGTAGTAGTAGGGAAAGAAGGAAGCAAGCTAGTGCACAGAAGTCTCCTGAAAATCTGAAAAAGGCTTGGGGAAATCCAGCAGAGAGAGCTTTCCCTTTCTTCAGAGCAGAGGTTTTTAAGTTGTGATTCAAGGGCCAGCAACATCCCCTGAGAACTTGTTAGAGATGCAAATTCTCAGGCCCCATCCCAGACCAACTGACACAGAAACTCTGGGGATGGGGCCCAGCCAGCTACGTCTTAACAAGGCATTCAGCAGATTCCATTACAGGTCAACTTTTGAGAAGCACTGCTCTAGTGGAATAGCAGGAAGGGTAAATGCTAAGCTGAGCTTAGTTCATATGGAATGTTAACATTTCCTCTCTCATTAGTGGTCTCCTGGACAGATCTAGCATTTGAGATTTTCATTTACATTTCTTACTTATATGCCACGCAGCCTTGGGTAGGGCCTGTTAAAGATGGAAGTAGATAACTATTAGGTTGGTACAAAAGTAATTGCGTTTTTTTACCATTAAAAGCAATGGCAAAGACCACAATTACTTTTGCACCAACCTAATAGCTGAAAGGGATTATTTGTTCTCTGTCCAAAACCAGAAAGACTGAGTAGAAAGACTTTTACAGGCCATTTTAAGTCTTCGTTTGTTTTAAATATGTACGTATAAAAATCAATACCTATGTGTGTTTAAGTACTTCAGTGTGTTAACAATCATCATATAATCACGCCCATGAGAGTATCATGTAATTGACATTGCACCATCATTACCCGTAGGCTGAAAAGGTGAGCAATAGCTACTCTTTAAATCCATTTAGAAATCATACATGATTGTGTGGTAAATTCTGTGTATTAACATAAAGTCAGATTTCAAATCTTAAGGCTCGTAGAATAACATTTTCACAGCCATATGTTTAATAGCTGTAAAGAAAAGACAATGTTTTTTTTACTGCTGAGAAATTTGATTACAGAGGGCTCTTATTTTAAGTATTGTCCTTCATTTAGAATCTTAAACTATATCATTGCATACGTCCTTTTGATTTTCAATGAGTACATATTTACATAAAATGTAGTCATTTCTCCCACTTCTTCATTGTTGAAATTGCCTTCGCCAACAGCCATGCAGTGTCAAGATGGGATCAGAATGTGTGGGAGCAGATATTTTTTTCAGTCACGCTTTGCTGACATATGCACTGTTCACAAATTACCACTGAAACAATATATGTGTCTAAGAAACATGTAGAAGAGCTGGCTGTTAATTCTTACCTATATGAGAAGAAGAGAATATGAGAGTAAGAAGAATTTGGTTTGTTGAGACTCAACTTTGGCTAAATTGGAATCATTAAAGATTTAAAAAAAATGATGTCTGGGTTCACCCCAAAAGTCTGATATCATTGGTTTGGGGTACAGCTGGGGCATTTTTTTAAGCTTCCAAGATGATGCTAATGGTCATCAGTGTCATTTCCTTAGAGGTCACCTCTAACCTAACCGCTTCACAGTAGTTAAATCTGGCTATGATCTGTACTAGCTGGTAGCTGGTTGGGAGAATCACTAGTACTGGGTTTTTGTACTTCTGCCCAGCCAGGCATTGATCATATTTTACATTAAGATTTGCATAAAAGAAGCAGGCCAGGCAGTGACCTTATGTTCCTTTCCCCATACAAGGTCATATATAAAATACATTATTATTTTTCATTTTTCCCCCTCTGGTCTTTTCCCTGTAAGTATAAAATATGTTATCACTTTGATACAAATTAATCATTATTGACTACTCATTCACTTACTCCATTCTCTTATTCATTAATGCTTTAATTAAATATTTATTATGTAGTAGGTATACAGAAGCACAAAAAAGTACAAAAAGACCTCACAAAGCTTAAGATCTAGAGAGGAATACAAATTCATGGGCAACTGAAATACCATATGGCAAAGGGTAAGACAAATGTACTGAAGTAGCACACTGAAGGTGCAGGAGATCTGGTTTTGGATGTTCAGGAATCTATGAGGTGCTGTCTGAAAAGGGATTATCAACTAGCTAAGCAAAGGTGACAGAGGAGAGACAGATTGTTCCTAGGAGAGGGAGCTACTTGATGGAGGGCCAGAAGCGAGAAACAAAGATATTTTATTTGATTGTAGAGTTCAGTAAAGAGGGATAAGGCTTGAGTGGTCACATGGAATGAGAGCATGAAGGGCCATGTAAGTAGTGGAATGCTAGTAAATGTCAAATAACTGGCTCTAGGGGATGGCGGTGGCACTAATTGTAGCATTTGCCAATTTCTGTGGTGTAAGTGCTCTCATAATAGCTGATTCCAAGCAACTAACTTGATGTCATTGAATGAAGAACTCAGTGGAAAGAGATACACATAATTGGCTCTTGGAATGTGTTAATTAGAAGATAAGTAGTTAGCAAGCAGAGCATGTGTGTACTATACATAGATAGTGAGGGATAGAAGGACCAAAAGATACCCAATATTCATGAGGCACCTGGGTACTAAATATTCATAATATGTTAAATATACATGAGACCAAATATATAAGAGGCACTAAATATTCAAGATCAAATAAATATACATGAGCACTTAATGTTCACGAAGTCTTAATTCAGGCATCCATAGGTGATACCTATTCTAGGGCCATAAGTCTTCTGCCTGAGAATTACATGGCTAGTCATCAGGTTATTTTGGCAAGTTACAGCTGTGGCCATGCATTCTTGTCTCTGTGTCTCTGATAAAGCACATGCCATTGAATCAGGCACCACCCATTTTGGACTCCCTTGTTGGGAAGTCAACTTCGGTCCTTGTAAGCACACCATAATTGGGGAAGGCTGATGCAATACAGAGACAGACAAGACATATAATGTTGTGTACTGCAGAATTCAAGTACTCTAGTTTTCACAGCCTGCTTATACTCTATTCTAAGTGTGTTAACTTAGCACATATCTTTCCCATTTGCTTCTCACTGTGATTTTAATAAACTCTGTGATTCAAGTATTTTAATTTGGTCTATGAGCCTTTCTGTTTCATGATTTGGATAGGGGGCCTGGTAGCATAGTTGAAGGCCATCATTGCATCAAAGTAATTCCCCAGATGACAGAGGAAGTTTATCACAGGTGAAATTTTAAAAGCTTTATGATAGGTGAAGTTTAAAAAATAATAATAATTTAAATTTTTCAAGGGGAAAAACACCTCAGAGTTGATGAAGATCATTCATTGAATTTGTTTAATCATTTGCTACATTTTAAAGAATGAACTTGATTTCCTGTGAACTGAAAAAAGCAAAAAAAAAAAAAAATCTTGAAATGGATTGACTTCTGAAATGATTTGTGAGGCCACATCCAGAAAGGAATTGAGGAAAAGCCTATAAATATATGATCAAAGAAATGTTGAATTAAAAAAAACCCAAGCATCATATTCTGATGACACTTGCTCATTTTCACGCACTCATTCCAAAAATATTAAAAAACACAAGAGATGAATCATTTGATGACATTTGAAACAATGCAAAAATAAATTTAGACCTAAAATGTCATTGAAAGACCTAACTAATTGGATTAGAAAGTTAATATTTAAATAAATAATATTCAGAAACAGATAGGATTATGCTCTGGCCTTTATTTCAATGTATATTATCAATAAATGCCACTGTAAAATTAAATATGCAATTTGGAGAAATTTAATTTAAGTTTCTGGGGATTTATTTACTGCCCATTTGTTTAAAGGCATTCTGCTAGATACTGCAGGGGGCTACAAAGATGAAAAATACACTCTCAGGAGTTTACAGTCTAATTACAACGATGAAGAATGTTCTCCAAAGCTCTAAATACAATTTAGTACAAATAAAGTACAAATAAAAAGCTAAAGAGGTTTGAAGAAAGGAGAAACATAGCTGCGTGGAGGATCGGGAACAGCTCATGGTTGAGGAGCTGCGAGAGACAGTCCTTCAATAATTAGGGTATTGGCAGGCAAAGAGCACAGAGAAAGCCAAGAAGGCCAAGGCCATTATGTGACACAAAACTTAGATGTGACCCTATAAAAGGCAAGACAGTGGCTCATGTGGCCTATAAACTCTTTTGAATAAAGATGCCCCAAACTTCAATGGGTAATTACTATGCTAGAAGCAAATTGTCTCAGTATCCTCTCGCCCCAAACATCATTATTAAATTGATCATTAGGCTTCCCAGGGCAACATTGGAAATAGAGTCATCTCCAGTTTGGGTATACAGACTTATGCACAACTGTTTTAACAAGAAATATGTGTCCTGTGACTAATTTGCCCATTTGTCTCCCCAACTACACTCTAGGCTCTAGAGGCCAAGGGTTTTATCATTTTCATCCTTAAATCTAGCAATTAGTACATTGTTTAACCCTTAGCAAGCGCTCCATTAATGCTCATTGAATGAACCAACAAATCTATCAAACAATAGTGCATCAAAATGTTTGCTCCAATCTGCTTATTAATAACTCAGTGTCTTGGTTGCCAAAGGAGGGGAAAGAGAAAGGGTAGAGTGTAGCAAAAGAGGGGGAAATAAGATTCTAACTAGCACAATGAACAGATTTGAGTTTCATATGTATACATAAAATCGGCATAGACATGATACTCACATACAAATACAGATTGGAAGAAAAAAACCCATTGGGCTAAGAGGAGTGGAGTTTCCACCATTCCCTGCTATATATCCCCTCTAGCTGGCCTTAGGTGACTTCTCTTCTCTTTCAAGGCTGCTTTAGACATTTTAGAATGAAAATATTGCAGAATTGGAATGAGACAGGCATACGGTTTGATTTACTCTCTTAGATAAAGCCTGAATAATTTCACTTACAACAATGACAGAAAATATTGGAAGATAACAAAGTGTCATATGAATTATCTGAGAAAGATAATATTAGGGTGGAATGAAGAGCTCTGAAGAGTGGCAATATATGAATAATACATATTATATGGAGAAACCCTTTTCTTTTTTGGTGAATATATGATTGAGTAGAATTTTACCTTGCTGGATGGTAGAGTTTGTTCTTCTCTCTATGCATATATATATATGGAACTAGTCTCCACCTGAGAGCTTATGACCTCTTTCTCTCTCTTTGGTGTTGAATATGTGTGACACTGCAGTGTTTCTCAAGCTGTGATGTGTGTGCAGATCCCTTGGGGATCATTTTACAATGCAGATTCTGATTCAACAGTTCTAAAGTGGGGCCTGGGATTTCAAAATTCTAAAAAACTCCCAAGAGATGTCGAGGCTTTAGTCACACTTTGTACAGCAAGGTGATACTCTTTTAAGAAATTGAAGCAATTACTAACAAATAGGTCACATAAGTATGTAATTATAACAGAAGCGAATCTATGTGCACAAAAGAAAGAACTATGAAGGGAAAGAATTACGTCTGAGTTATATGTGTGTGTGTGTGTATATATATACACTATATATACGTGTATAAGTGTGTGTGTATATATATACTATACATATACGTGTATATATGTGTGTATATATTTATATGTACATATAATTGACATTATTACTGTGATAGAAAGACCTCTCCTCTGCAAGCCAAATTATCTTTCACTTTGTTGCTTCTGGAATTCTTTTATTCTTTCTTCCCCTACAATTGCATCTCCAGATCTCCTTGAAATGGTCAAGTAGAATGCCTATGGGCTATCTAACTATGTTGGTGACAAGTTTGAATTCAATGACATTCAATGTATATCTAAGCCAAGCTGTCACAACACACTCAAGCCTGCCAAAAGAGTTTGTTCAAATCTTTAAAATAATTTACAGGAGAGACAAAATTACCATATCATTTCCATCATCAGAAGAAATAATTCAAATTAAGAAAAATTAGAAATAAAAACGAAGAGACGACACTGAAAAATATCTCACCAATGGAAGATGACTTTCATCTACAGTGATCTCTCTATAAAGCAAAGATACTTTTCAGCTATTATTCAGTAAGTGAGTTCACAGTTTCCTATGATATTGTGAATGTAATTAGTAGGCAATTTGCTCATGAAATCAGAATCTAGCCCTTCCTTTGATGGGTTGCTGGCTCTCTGTATTCTTATATTCTTCTCTAGCTATTGCGTCATTTCTCAAATTTCTTTCATGCCTTCATCTCCTTTCCTTATTTCCACCTCCCTAATTCTCAACTTACCCCAATAAGACTTCTTGGCTCTGGTTCCACTGTAAATTCTTTGATTGCATCATCATGGACCTCCTACTTGAGGGTTAGGGCTCAGTGCCCCTAACCCTTGCGCCCCTAACCCTCACATTGTTTGAGGGCCAACTGTATAACACTTTCCCTAATTCCCAACTCACCACAATAAGACTTCCTGGCTGTGGTTCCACTGTAAATTGTTTGATGCATCGTTATGAACCTCTTACTTGCTGAAACTCCAAGAAATAGTGTTCACACCTAGCTTATTCAGCTGCCTGGTAGTCCCTGACACTGCCAGCCACTTCCTTATCTTTGAGACTTTCTCCTTGCTTAGCTTCCTAGTCATTCTTCTCCTTTTTAGCCTGCCATTTTCTGGCCACACCTGCTTAGCTCCTACAGGAAACACTTCATAAGTGTTGTTTTCTGTTAGATATTCTGCCTGAGAAATCACACCCCTACTCTTGCATAAGTGGGAAATTCTTCAAATCTTAGGTGAGGAATCTTAGATGGCTTCTCTTTTCTTTCAAGGCTTGTGCATGCAGATCTTTTGGGGATCTTCTTACAACGCAGATTCTGATTCAACAGTTTTGAAGTGGGGCCTGGGATTTCAAAATGCCAATAAACCCCCAAGTTATGTCAAGGCTTCAATCATACTGTATAGCAAGGTTGACACTGTCTTTAAAGAATGATGCAATTACTAACAGATAGGACACATAAATCTCTAATTATTACAGAACTGAATCTATGAGCACTACAAAAGGAACTATGAAAGACATTATGTCTGAGTTATCATATCTTCAATGCAATCTTGGCTAAGGTAGTACCGAGATAAGCTCTTCCCAAAGCTGAATGGGCTTCACAATGATCAGGGTGGTAGAATTCAGTGGGCCCACAAACTCCTTTGCAACTTATATTACGGATAGGGACATTTCAAAATAGACACTCAGAACAGACAGTGCCGTGATCTGTAAGTGTTCACCAATATGTGCACACTTAAAACTTATACCCATTGGCTGGGCCCAGGATTTAGATTGGCAGCAAGATCAACCCCTCCTCTCCCTCCTCCTCCTCAGCCTACTTAACATGAAGATAATGAGAATGAAGACCTATATGATGATCTACTTCCACTTAATTAATAGTAAATATATTTTCTCTTCCTTATGATTTTCTTAGTAACATTGTATTTTCTCTAACTTACTTTATTGCAAGAATACAGTATATATTACATATAACATACAAAGTATATGCTAATCACTCTTTATGTTATCAGTATGGCTTCTGTCAACAGTTAGTAGTTAACAGTTAGCCTATTAGTAGTTACGTTTTGTGGGAGTGAAAAGTTCTACTTAGATTTTTCAATGTGTGGGGCTGAGCGCCCCTAACCCTCACATTCTTTGAGGGTCAACTGTATAACACTTTCCAAAGGCTTCCTTTGCCCTGTTCTTAGACACAGCCCAGTGTGAATTTGTAGCAATCTTGTAATGAGCCATATACTGTCTAACAAGTTGGATGCTAATTTTACAAAACCTTTGATAAAAGGGATCAAAGTTCCTACTTCATAAGCTTGAGCAGCTGTAGCCTCAGGAACTTTCTCCAGATTGGGGGCAAAAATCCTATCTCCAGGAAGCCAAATTTGCAGCTCCCACACTCTCACAAAATCCTAGTTCACCTCAGGGACTGATGGGGAGTCAGTCATACTTCCTTCCCCTTTGGGCTGAAACTGAAAAAGCAAAAATAGCGTGGGAGGGTAGAAAGAACAGGAAGGGAGGTACCCTGTTCATTGGAGAGGTCCTAAGGAAACCTGGCTGGAGTGAAAATCTGCTGTGCCTTAAGCACTACCCTTCCATCCCCAGTCCAATACACATCATATTACTCTGTCGTCCTCCTTCAACAGTGCTAGTTACAGACTCAGGTTTACCATTAGTATATAATAGCTATAATATTTGTCCTTAAAATGTAGGCTAACTCAATGCTGCTGGGCATCAATCTAAATTTATTAAGGTAGGCACTGCTGTACTATGACTCTATTAATAATAATCAATAACTATCATTTATTGAATGGCCACATGGCAGGTACTATGCTTATCAGGGCTTCCCTGTCTGCTCAGCCCATGTTTCTTTGTAAAATACAACATATTAAAACAACAGTATTTGGAGACAAAAATACATTCAATCCAACCACCTCATAATAAAACCAACATATTCAGTTTTCTATATTATCTTATAGTTCTTGTCCATATACATATTCAATGGTTATATATTTGCGGTAATATTTATATTCCACCTTTTCACTTTTTGTGCAACTTGATACATTATTTGTTTCTCTTTCATTCTCCTTTGAAAATCCAAGGTAACAAATAATGATAACTGATAACTCTCCATTCCTCCTTCATGGTTATGTAATCTCATAAGATTAATTTTGTATTTCATTTTAAAAATGCAATATGTTTATTGAAACTTTTGTTTTTTGAAAGATGTCATCACCATTCTTTCAGGACAGCAGACAAACTAGACTAAATAATAATTCATTCTGGGATGTCCAAATAATTCCATAATGTATTTAATAACTTTCACACTGAAGGGTATTTACTTGATTTCTACTTTTTGACCATCATAGACAATGCTGAAATACACATCCTCTATATACAGCCTTTCGTATTGGTATTTTTACTTCTGTGGCATTGATTCTCAGAAATGGAGTGACTGATCAAAAGGTAAGTGCATTTAAAATTTTCGTAGATCATACCACATTTCTTTCCTCAAAGACCATAGCAATTTGCGTTTCACCTGCAATATCTAAGAGTGCTCTCTTCCATTAAAAATTATCATTCTTAATTTCTATCTGTTAGATAGACATGGTGTCTTATTTCTTTATTTTACTATCCCTTACTATTATGAAGGTAAGCATATTATCATAGTTTTATTTTTCTAGCTATCTGGATATCCTCTTCTGGGAATTGCATATTCCTATACTTTGACCAGTTTGTACTGGGTTGTTTGTCTTTTAAAAATATTAATTTAATTAATTAACAAATTGGTAGGAGATATTTGTATATTAGGGGTATGCATCTCTTTACGTCACATATGTTGTGAATACATCTAGTTTATTTGTTGTTTTCTTTTGACTTTGTCTTCTGTTATTTTAGGCAAGTTTTACCATGTTAACATATGTTCAACATTGCTTGAAGTAATATGGGAATTAAAAGAACACAAGACATAGTTTCTGTATTACAGAAACTCTTATCTTTTCCTTATAGCTTTTGGGTTTTGTGTCTTGTTTAGAAAATGTCTTTCTCGTTCCAATAATTTTTGCTTTTACATTTAAAACTTTAATGCATTTGAAATGTATTCTTATATTGCATAAGCTAGGAGGCAATCTGTGTTTTCTAAGAGGAATTGCAAAGAGTGCTGGCACCATTTATTGAATAAAACACCTTTATTCCTTGAATTAAAATAACACATTTGCCATATAATGTTTCCAAAAACAATTTGTATTTATGTATTTATTATTATTATTATTTTTTGAGATGGAGTTTCACTCTTGTTGCCCAGGCTGGAGTACAATGGCGCGATCTTGGCTCACTGCAACCTCCACCTCCTGGGTTCAAGTGATTCTCCTGCCTCAGCCTCCTGAGTAGCTGGGATTACAGGCACCTGCCACTATGCCCAGCTAATTTTTGAATTTTTAGTAGAGACAGGGTTTCACCAAGTTGGTCAGGCTGGTCTCGAACTCCTCAGGTGATCCACCCACCTCAGACTCCCAAAGTGCTGGGATTACAGGTGTGAGCCACCATTCTCGGCCTCCAAAAACAATCTGATCTGCTTCTGGACTCTCAATTTTGCTTCAGTGATCTACTTGTCTCGTTTTGTGCTAATACTATACCATTCGGATTACAGTAGCTTTACAGCAAGTTTAATATTGGATAAAGCAAGTCCCCTCCTTTATCATTAATGCAGAGACATTTATTATTTTTCATGCATTCCTGAGCTACTTGCAATTATTTATTATTTCATATGAACTTTAAAAGTCTCCCTTTCTCAATATATCTTGCCTTCAAGGCACTTGAAATTTACAGGGAATTTAAATTCCAAGATTTAAATAAAATCTTCATAAGGCTAAAATACTATAAATCTATCTTATGAAACAGATACCAATATTAAGGCAAAACAATGAAAGTGAAAACCAATAAAATGTTCAGAGCACTGCTTAAATAGATTATGATACATCCACAAAATGGAACAGTATGTAGCCATTAAACTCATGGTTAAGTTCTTTGTTATGGGTTGAATTCTGTCTAACTTTTCTCCAAATTTAAATGTTGAAGTCCTAACCTCTGGTACCTCAGAATGTGACCCTATTTGGAGATAGGGTCATTACAGAGATAATCAAGTTAAAATGTGGTCATTTGGTTGGGCCTGAATCCAATACAACTCTGTCCTTAAAAGGGGAAGTTGGAGACAGACACATACACAGGGGGCATGCCATGTGAAAATGAAGGCAGACATCTACAGGACAAGGAGCACCAAAGATTGCCAATAAACCATCAGAAACTAGGGGAATGGAATGGAACAGATTCTCCTTCAGACCCCTCAGAAGGAACCAACCCTCCTGACACCTTGATCTCAGAGTTCTATCCTCCACAACTGTAAAACAACAGACTTCTTTTGGTTAAGTCATCCAGTTTGTGGTATTTCACTATTGCAGTCATAGGAAACAAATACATTCTTTATGTACTGATACAAGAAAATGTCCAAGATACATTGTTGAGAGAGAAGTATAATTCAGAAAAAAGTGTGTATCATATGCTACCATTAATGTAAAGATGCATAGATATAGAAAACAGACACACACACACACATATATACATATATACATAAACTTATGCATTTTTGTTTGAAATTCATAAATAGCTCCTGAAGGATATACAAACAGCTGACAATACTGACTGGTGGTGGGTAGGGGAATTGAGTCAACAGTGCACAGAGGTAGGAGAAATAATTTTTATTGTATACCTTTTTGTAAATTTTCATTTTTGAATCATAAAAATAATCACCTAGTGGAAAATAAGTAAAATTAAAAACAATCAAATAAGATCCCCTAAATTCTCACCTTTAACTATCTTAATTAAATCAGATAAGTTGAACAGATTTTCTTTTGTACTTTGTATGTGGAAAGTTATATCAGACTGAAGCATGTTAATACAGTACTTGCCTACAGACATAGATCTCTATCTTTCTCATTTACTCAGACAAGTTTTACCACGTTAACGTATGTTCAACATTGCTTGAAGTAATATGGGAATTAAAAGAACACAAGACATAGTTTCTGTATTACAGAAACTCTTAACTGAGTGATGGAGAAACGAAAAAAGACTTAGGTGAAGCATGAAAGTAAGTCACTTCAATTTTTTGTGCCTGTTTTCTCAACAGTAAAATAACAAATGAGATAAATGACTGCTGAAGTCTTAAAATTTCTGAATTGTTTTGTTTTTTTGAAATTACACTTTTAGTTTGGGGATAATTATATGTTCACAAGTAGTTGTGAGAAATAATACAGAGATAACCAGTGTACCCCGACCCCATTTCCCTAAAGGTAAAATCTTGCAAAAATATAGTACAACATCCTAACCAGGATATTGACATTGACACAATCAAGGTAAAGAACAGTTCCAACACTACAAGGATGCCTCCTGTGTTGCCCTTTTGGAGTCACATCCATCTCTCTCTCTCTCTCTCTCTCTCTTTCCCCTGTTATCCTGGACTCCTTGCAATCACCAATCTGTTCTTCATTCTTTAATTCTGTCACTTCAAGACTGCTATATAAACGGAATCATGCAGTATGTAATCTTTTAAGATGATCTGTTTTTACTCAGCATAATTCCGTGGAGATTGATCTAAGTTGTTGCATGTATAAATATTTCATTCCATTTTATTGCTGAATAGTATTGCCTGGTATGTATAGATGTACCATAGTTTGGACAACCATTCATTGTTGACTGTCTGAGTTCTTTCCAGTTTTTGGCTATAATGAATAATGGTGGTATGAACATGTTTGTACAGGTTGTAAGATAAATGTCCAAGAGTGCAATTGCTGGATAGTATGGTAGCTGCATGTTTAGTTTTACAGGAAATTGAAAAACAGTTTGCTACAGTGGCTGTACCATTTTACATTTCCACCAGCAATAAGTGAATGATCCATTTTCTCCACATCCTTGCTAGCGTCTGGTGTTGTAACTATTTTGTTTTAGTCATTCTGATAGATGTGTAGGAATATATTATAATTTTAATTTGCATTTCTCTAATGGCTAATGTTTTTGATAATCTTTTCATGCACCTATTTGCTATCTGTATATCCTCTTTGGTGAAATGTTTCTTGATGTGTCTCGCCCATTTCCTAATTGCATCATTTATTTCTTGTTTTACCTTGCAGTCTTGAGAGTTCTTCATATATTCTAGACATCCATCTTTTGGATATATGGCTTGAAAATATTTTCTATCAGTCTGTAGCTTGTCTTTTCATCCTCTTCACAGGTCTTTTGCAGTGCAAGTTTTAAATTGTGATGGGGTCCAATTGATTGTGTGTGTGTGTGTATATCATGCTTTCAATGCCGATTCTAGCCCTAGAGCCTGAAGATTTTCTCATTTTTCCCTAAATTTTTATAATTTTATGTTTTACATATACGTCCATGATCTATTTTGAATTAAGTTTTTATGAGGTGTGAGATTTAGTTTGAAGTACTTTTCTTTTCCACCCTAGGGATGTCCAATTTCTGCAGTACCATTTGTCAAAAAGGCGAGCTTTCTCTACTGAATTGCTTTTGCAACTTTATCAAAAATCCATTGGGCATATTTGCATGGGTCTATTTATGGGTTCTCTATTCTGTTTCATTTGGTCCATGAGACTATCCCTCCAGCAACATCATACTATATTGATAGCCTTACTATATTCTTAGCCATAATATTGGGTAGAGAGGTTACTCCCACTTTATTTACCTTTTCAAAAAACTGTTTTAGTTATCCTATGGCCTGTGACTTTTCTTACAGATTTTAGAGTATGCTTGTCTATGTGTACAAAAATCCTTGATAAGATTTTGATAAAAACTAAATTAAACCTTTAGATTGATTTTAGCAGAATTGATATATTTGCTATGCTGACTCTTCCAGTCTATAAACATGCCATATAATCCACTTATTTAGTTTGTTTTTAATGTCTTTCATCAGCATTTTATAATTTTCTATATACCGATCCTGTACATGTATGTTAGATTTATACCCATGTATTTCATTTTTGGGTAAGCAATTATAAATGGTGTTATGTTTTTAATTTCACTTTTCACACCTTCATTTCCAATATAGACAATCCCTAAGTTATGATGTCTTGCCTTATGATTTTTTGACTTTATGATGGGTTTATCTAAATGTAACCCCATCATAAGATGAGGAGTATCTGTATATAAAAACGTGACTAGCTTTGGTGTGTTGTTCTCATAGTTTTGGATCTTGTTAACCTCTCTTCTCAGTTCTATGAGCATTTTTGGTTATTTTTGCTTTTGCTTTGTAGAATTTTTGATATTTTCTACGTATACAGTCATTTCATCTGCAAATAGGAATAATTTTATTTTATACTTTTTAATATGCATGCTTTATTGCTTTTCCTTGCTTTATTGTAGTGTCTGGAACTTCCAGAACTATGTTAAAAAAGAGCAGTGAAATTGGGCATCCTTCCCTCACTAGCAATCATGGGGGAAACATGAAGCCTCCCATTATTAAAATTATGCTATTAACTGTAGGTTTCTGTAGATACCCTTTATTAAGATGTGGAAGTTATCCCCTATTCCCAGTTTTCTGATAGTTTTCATCATGAATGGATGCTGGATGCTGTCAGATGCTTCTGCATCAATCGATATAATCATATGATTTTTTCTTCTTTAGTTTGTTGATATGGTAGATTACACTAATTAATTTTCAAATGTTGAGCCAGCCTTCAATACTAAATCCTATTTAGTTATGGTATGACACTCTTTTTTAAACTTTGATGCACACCATTTAATATTTTGTTGATGATTTTTATCTCTAGGCTCATTTACTGATTTTAGACCTTTCCTGTTTTCTAACTAAATAATTTAATGCTATACATTTTATTCTCAATACTGCTTTAACTACATCTCACTTTTTAATTTTTGCAGAGAAAAAGACTAGATTACTCACAGCAAAGCAGTAGTGAATGAACCAACATTTTATTGAGCCAGTTCTCTAAGCCCCAGTTCCCACAGAGCAATCCCAAAGAAGTTCAGGAGCTACCTGTACACACAGTGGATTGCGTCACAGGAGAGAAACCCTGAGCTTAAGGAAGCTTAATCTTTAAAAATAGACAACACATATGCTTGCCCTTCACTTTAGAATCTCACTCATGTTGATGTTTTATTTCCATTTTATTTAGTTCTTCGTGTTTAAAAAATTTTTCTTTGCAACCTCCTCTTTGACCTGGGGAAAATTATTTAAAGGTGTGCTGCTTCATTTCCAAGTGTTTTGAGGTTTTTCTTTTGTCTTTCTCTTATTGATTTCTACCTTGGTTTCATTATGTTCTGGGAACATATGAGTTGAATTCTCTAAATTTGCTGAAGTTCTTTGGAGCCCAGAAGATGGTTTATATCAGTGAATCTTCCATGAGAGCTTTAAAATAATATGTATTCTGCTACTGTTGGGAGGAGTGCTTCAATTAGATCCTACTAGTTGATGGTGTTGTTCAGTTCTCTTTATCCTTGCTTATTTTCCATTTAGTAGTTCTATCAACTGAAGAGAGAGGAGTGTTGAAGTCTGTAACTAGAAATATGGATTTGTCTGTTTCTTTTTTCAGCGCTATTGGTTTTTGCTTCATGTATTTTGAAGCTCTGTTGTTAGGTGCAAACACATTTAGGATTATTATGTCTTCCCAGTGAATTGACACTTAATCTTTATGTAATGTCCCTGTTTGTCACTAGTAATTTTCTTTGCAATGAAGCCTACTTTATCTGATATTAACATCACTGCTGCTGCTTTCTTTTGATTAATTGTTGCATGATGTAACTTTTTCTATTATTTTAATTTTAACTTACCTATGTTGTATTTGAAATAAACTTCTTTTAGACGGCATATTGTGTGATCAGCTTTTATCAATCCACTTGGCTAAATCTCTTTTAATTGGTATATTTAGACCATTTGCATGTATGGTAATTATGGATCTATTAGGGCTTCAATCTGACAACTTATTATTTGGTTTCTGTTTGTTTTCTTTATTTCTCATTCTTCTGTTTCTTTTTTCTTACCTTCTTGTGGGTTATTTGAACATTTCTTAAGATTCCATCAAAATTTATTTATAGTATTTTCTTAACGTATCACTTTGTATAGCTTTTTAGTGGTCTTGATAGGCATTACAATATGCATTAACAATATGCATTAACATTGCAATCTACTGGAATTGACTTCAGGTGAAGTGTAGAAGGCCTCTTACTTCCACTTAGGTATGTCTTCTTTTAAAACATAACTGTCTTAAGTATTTTCTCTACATACATTGAGAACCACATCAGGTGGTGTTAAAATTTTCACTTCAAACTTGTGATAAATAGAATAGTCTATTATTTTACTCTTATTTTTACCCATTCTACTATTTTCTTTTCTTTCTGAAATGCCAAGACTTCATTTGTTATAATTTCCTTTCTGTTTAGAGAATGTCTTTTTGTCATTCTTTGAGAGCAGATTTGCTAGCAAGAAATTCTTTGTTTTCCTTAATCTGAGAATGTCTTTTTCCCTTTAATTCCTTAGAAAAACTTTAGGAGTTATCTGATTACCTAAGGGTCTGTACCTTAGACTTTGGTTAGGCTATTCTGCAATTCTGTACATTTAAAAGTCAATTTGTGGAGGGCTGATGATGATACAAATGATTCCTATTCACTAGATGCCAGTAAAATTTTCTCATGGAGTGCAATAGATTCCTGCCCTACAGATAGTGATCAGTATTGTATATGTTATAAAATTCATATCAGCATTCTGGATTGTTTTATATATATATATATATATATATATATGCCAATTCTTCACTCTCCTTTGAACCAACTGTAACTAACATCTTAGTAATTCCTTCATCAGTTAATGATCTAATAAAATGTTTTACACATATTCATTTTATATTTTTATAGGAGTCACAATTTTGTTTCTTTAGAAAAGTAGCCTTATATAAAATACAAACATAAAATTACCCATTGATTCATTATTTTACTTACAATAGGTACCTATGTATCTGAAAGTTTTCTAAGTGCCTGACACACAACTTCTAATGATAACTCTTCTGTACCCGTGATAGATTTATCTAAACATTTAAACAAACATTGATACGATACTATTAACAAAACTAGACTTTATTCAGATTTCACCAGTTTTTCCACTCATGTCACTTTCCTGTTTCAGGATCCGATCCAGAATCTCCCACTGCATTTGGTCATTGGGTCTTTTTAGTCTCCTCTAGTCTGTGACAATCTCTCAGTTTCTTCTTGTTCTTCATGACCTTGATACTTTTGAATAGGACTAGTCAGGTATATTGTAGAAGTCTCTTAAGATTTGACTGAAGTATTCTCCCTAGTAGAGGAAGTTACAGGTTTTGGGGAAGAATACCAGAGAGAGAACATGTCCTGTTCATGACATCATATCACAGGAGACATGATATCAATATTATCACGGGCGATGTTATACTTGACTACTTAGTTAACTTGGTGCCTGCCTGGTTTCTTCTCCATTGTTATTCCTACTTTTCCATATTCTATTATCTGGAAGTAAGTTACAACGTTCATGGAGGGGGTTAGGGGAGGATTAAACTCTACGTCCCAGGAAAGGAGTATCTACGTATATTATTAAGAATTGTTCTATAAGGGAAAATTTTCTCTCAAATATGCTTTTTTTAGTAAGCAGAGAAAACACATTATTATCTGAGTGGTTGCTATATGGCTAATCTCATTTATCTTCTTTTCTAAATTCATAAACTGGCTGTTTTTCCCTTTTCAGGCCAGTATAACTTAATAGGATTGTTTATCTTGTGTTATCATTAATTTATTTGTTTAGATGACAAAGATTCCTTTTGGTAAGTTCTGGCACTCAAGACTAATAGGTTTTTCCATATATTTCTATGGCTACAAATTGTACCAGCATACTGGGAAGGAAAATGAGCTGACAGTATATGTGTCACTTTGAATCACTGGGTATCCTACAGGGAATATTGAGTTACTTAAGCTTCAAAGAAAGATGTGACAATGGCTAACCATATTTTAGATTTGGATTTTTAATATTCTCACAGCCTGGCTGGGCCATCAATTTTTAATGCTGTTCTTCTCTTAAGTTCTTCAACAATTTCTCTGGGCAAGTTTATTTCAAATGCAAGACTAATTTTAAGCTTGATTAAAATGTTAAACAGACTGTCATGCCATTTGTATTATCCTTTATGAAAAAATCGATACTTTAATAGACTTCCTTAGTAAACTATTTTGAGAAACTCAACAGCATTGTTAAATAAAGCAGAATTTCCCAACAGATTCCAATATTTTATATGTATTCTCTGACAAAAGGGTAAAATAAGACGCAATGAGTTACATGACAAAGGATTTAAAGGTGTGTGTGTGTGTGTGTGTGTGTGTGTGTGTGTGTGTGTGTGTGTGTAGAAAACAGCTTTTAAACATTACAATATTCTGAGGTAAGGGTGGAAATTCACCTCAGAGAATTTTTAATTGTCTGAGTCCTGATGCCTCAAATTTAGCATGTTATTCATCTTCTGTTATAACATTACCATGTTCTATTACAATGTTTTAAAAATATTGTAATTTTTAACAATCTGCCTCCCCTACTAGATTGTGAGCTCTGACTTCAAAGACCGTATCTTATTCCTACTTCTTTCCTCGGTATGGAGCATCACACCTGATGCACAGTCACACTAGCCATATTTCAAGTGCTCAATAGTCATATGTTATAGTACGGCACAGCACAGATATAAAATATCTTCATCAGTGCAGAGAATTCACATCACAGTCCTGGTTCAGAGCAGGATGTCTGAAACTTGGTATTACTGACATATTGGACCAAATAATTCTTTGTTGTAGGGGGCTGTCTTGTGCATTGCAACGTGTTGAGCAGCATCCTTGGTCTCTTGCCACTTGATGACAGCAGTATCCCCGCCCCCAATGTGACAACCAAGAATGTCTTGAAATGTTGTCAAATGTTCTCTGGGGATGAAATTATATCAGGTTAAGGACTGCTGACTTAGATAACTACTCCCTGAACTAGAGTCCTGGAAACCTTTAGGTGGCCAAGACTTATTCTAAAGAATTGCTGAAAATTATTTTCTTTTAAAAGAGATGCCAGGAGGAGAGAGATGAGCAGAAAACATAGCTATTGAGTACTTGGCTTAATACCTTGGTAGTGAAATAAAATGTACAACACACCCCTTTGACACCTGTTTGCCTATGTAACAAACCTTCACATGTAGTTGCAAACCTAAAATAAAAGTTAAAAAAAAATGAAAAGAATAGGAATAGATTTAAAAATAAAAATAAAAGTGATCCCACATATAACAAATGTTTCATATCATTGCATTAGGCAATGCTGCTTAATAAAAGAAATATTCATTATGGTAGAATCATGCCACAGCCATGAGAATCAACCCTTCCCCATTTCTCTTAACCAACACACCTTGAATCCGTCAAATTAAATTCTTGCATAAGAGGTAACCACCTTCAGATTTCTTTCTTAGAGCTATATCTCTAAAAGAAAACATCCTTACCACTTTAGTGCAGGCCTGGCTATGAGGATCCACATTTTTTTCCCTAATGGCTTTAGACATACTCTGGGCACAAAATAATTTTTCTTGCCAAGGTGGTATGCCAGAAATGCTAGGAAAATAACTCCCCCCTTGGAAGCAGTCCTAAACCAATGACTAGCAGGATTTTGTGTATAAATACCCCAGCTCCCTTGCCCCTTTGAAAGAATAACTCTTAAACACACGTTTTCAATCCATTTAGAATTTCCCCGGTGGGATTAAATTCCACTAGACCAGTGACAGTTGGCTTGATAGTGCATTTTTTACTGAATGATTTCTCTTCACAGTCTCACTATCTTACCTCACATTCATCTCTGCCTTCTGTAGTAGCTGGTGCTTCACATTCCTAGGACTTCCCAAGTTCTAAGTGCTTGGAATTCAGGTTTCCCAGATATGCTAACTCCTCCATTCTCTGCATATTCCAAAATGTTTTATCTTTTTCATTTTATTGTTTTCCCTCCCAGATTTTTTTCTCTTTGTGAGTAAATATCATTTTAATTCCCCTATTCTCATTTTAGTAAAAGTTAAAGAGACATCATTTTTAACCAGAAATCCCTATAAGTGATCTATAGAAAGAAAAAAATTAGCAAGAAAAAGACATTTGACTAGTTGCATGAGTCAAGGGTGAAGTAAAGGAGAGGATGAAATCCGTGATAATTTAAATTTAGCCACTGGGAGGTTGCAAATAAAGACTCCTCTCTCTATAAGTTAGAATTCTTTATAGCCTTAAATATCTCAGGTCTAGTTTATTACCTATATTTATTTTCCTCACTATTTTTTACTGCAAAATATTCAGAAACCATTCATAACTTTAAGTCACACAATTCTAATTTAATGATTAAGTTAAAGCATACAAAAATTCCTACTAATTTTTTTTTAGCTCTATAACACTCAAGTATTGGCAATCCTATACGGCTCAAACTAATACTTTAACATATTGTTTATGGACACACTAGAAATTGTACTGTGTATGCTAACTTCTACACTGGGATCTAGATTATCCCAACTTTTGTACCTCTGGATCTTTTCCAAGCTGAACGAATATGTTCATACAAGGTTGTACTCTGGTTAGCATTCTGTTTATCAAAAGACATGATATCATGTATATGAAACATGAGAAAATTTGAGTCAGTTACACTGAAAGGCCTACTTAGAAAAACATCTACTTCTCTGAGTCACATTCTTGTGAATTCTGGCTTTTTAAAACTATTTTTGAAATTTTAGTAAGATTACATAAAACAGCACTTTGTAAACTATAAAGGATCTTATACAAATGAAGCACATTATTATTAATAATTATAATGCACCACCAGAAATAAAAGATAGAAGGCCCTTTAACCTATTTTGACTATGAGACAAGAGGACAGAATCAATTTCCCCAACAGCCAGCGTTCAGTATTATTAATAATGGTAATAAAATGAATCTACTAACAACATACCAAGCCTTCACAATATGCAGGGCACCGTACTAAGTGCTTTATATAAGTTTTCTCATTTAATCTTCACAGTATTAATCTCTACTCCTATTTCTCTATTTAGAAACCAGGCCTGGAGTGATTGAGAAACTTGAAGGAAAATCACACAGTTTGAAAGTGACATAGCTAGTGTTCAGAAACAGAGTCTACACTTTCATTACTATCCTCCACTGCAGGATAATTCCAGTGCAAAGGATTATCTTTAAGTGAAACATAGAAATAAGGATGTAAAATGGAATTTAGAATTCCGAAGTCTATCAACAAGGAAACTAGTGCTATTTGTCCACAAATACCCAGTGCTACCTGCGGACAGAGCTAGAAAAGTGCCCAGATGGCCATTTACTTCACCACCAAAGTGAAATGCACCAAACCAAGGGGAAATGACTTCTCTGGGAACTTAACAATTTTACCTTTTTTCCTCATTTAATTATAACGTGGTCTGTTAACTTGCAACCCTCTGTTTGATGTCTCTTCTTTTTTCAGTCTTTAGCAAATTCCACATCGTATTTGGCCAAATCAGACATAAAATTAACATCAATTCATTTTCAAGAGACAAAAGAAAACTACGATTTTATTAACAAAATTACTTTTCTCCTAATCTTTTGTAAATGTCACCTTCTCTATGAAAATGCTCTGTTCAAAACCAAATACCGCATGTTCTCACTCATAGGTGGGAATTGAACAATGAGATTACTTGGACACAGGAAGGGGATCATCACACACCGGGTCCTATTGTGGGGGCGGTGGGAGGGATAGCATTAGGAGATATACCTAATGTAAATGACGGTTAATGGGTGCAGCACACCAACATGGCACATATATACATATGTAACAAACCTGCACGTTGTGCACATGTACCCTAGAACTTAAAGTATATATAAAAAAAACAGACTCCAAAAAAAAAAAAAAAAAAAGAAAATGCTCTGTTCAAATGAGTTGTGTAATATTTCATGGCTCTAATACAATTACAAAATATACATTCAAAGGAAACTATGATTTTATTAACAAAGTTACATTTCTCCTAATCTTTTGCAAATGTCACCTTCTCTATGAAAATGCTATGTTCAAATGACCTGTGTAATATTTCATGGCTCTAATGCAATCACAAAATATATATTTGGTATCAAGATAAATATGATATATGTTAATAAGTCCCTCTAAAGTTGTAAAATTTACACTATTAGAATGAAAGATTCCTGAGGGCTGAATAAATTTTGTCTCTACTTTTCCTCCTCTTTTTAAATGCCTGGTCTTGTTGTATAAACATGGTGCTTCAGTATCTTCTTGATGATAATGAGGTGGATTTGGCCAATGTAGCTATTTAAAAAGTCTGCTCTTTCTTTTAACTTATTTTTGTAGATGTATAACAAAACTAGTTATGGAAATTCTCTGAGATTTAGATAGATAATTTTTTCACATAAAATTGGTGCTACAGAAATAATATGTGGACTATAAGCTTTCACTATTATTGAACATTTGACCATATCTATGAACTATTGAGACAGTTGAAAAAAAAGCCACAGCTGGAACTATACCGAGCTCAACTCTGCAACTTAATTGTGAAATTAATAAAATAATAATAATTGTAACAGCAGGAACTAAATCATGCTGGTGTAACTGCTGGGTTTGTCCTTAGATATTAACTCTAAAGGTTATATTCATCGTGGTGCCACATTTTTGGAAAGAAGGGCACATCAGGATTTTGAGTGCATATTTTAGAGTCTTCCTCTGATACTGTACCATATAATATGGAACACTAAAATCACAATAAAATGGTTCTGCTTTGTGTGAAGGTAAGTAAGTGCCAAGCTTATTGTAAGGCATTTCAAATCTCGGACACGACTTTTATATTTCAACTAATATACTGGGCTGTTTCACTGTGCTCATTTTTATAATTACAGGAGTTTCCTACATAAACAGTTTTAAATGGACCCATTGCAACATGCCAAGAAATAATTAGCTCCTATCATTTAATCTTACATATTTATATGTATCATAGCATATGTTGGCACATATACTCACTAATTCAAGCATCATCAAGTAAGTCTAGATCAGAAATATATTTAGCAGTTCCACCTCTACATATTCTTTCACACTGAGCTAATTAGCCACTAGTTATAGGGAAAAAGATAATACTTTCTAAAATATATATTTAGATATTTTCTAAAATAACACTTTACTTTGAAATGGTTTAAGACTCACACAACTTGCAAATATAGTACAGAGACTTCTCACGCACCTTTCACCCAGCTTCACCCAGCGATAACGTTTTAAATACCCATAGTACATTATCAAAGCTAGGAAACTGACATTGGCACAATACTATTAACTCAAATACAGACCTCATTTATATTTCACCAGTTCTTACATACACTCTTCTACATAAATATTTATTTTAATCTGGCTTAAATCCTAACTCTTACGTTAGACAAATATGTTTTATAGCTATTTTAATATCATTTCAAAATTTTCTAAATAATGTTCGATGTAGTAAAATTATAAGAATGATTAATCTGATCACTTAATTCAAAACTCTTTGCTTTCTGCTATGGGATGGTTGCCACAGAAAATTTCAAAAATTACCTTTCTTTTTAAAGACAGAAAGCATCTTGAATCAGAAGGCCTGACTTTTTATCCCTGTTAATATGTATGCTCTCGGTTACTCCATAGAAACCATATGTGGAAAGTTTAGTTCTGCTTCTTTCCTCCCAAGTCTCATTTCTGACTAGCATTTTTCTTAACATCTGGTTTAATGTTCACAGCAGATCAGCTTTCAAATAGTTTTTTTAAAACCCAGAAATTAGTCAATTTTACATCTACAATTACAGGTCCTTTAGGATATTCTAACAAGTAAAAATCCCAAGGACAAAATATATTTTTTCAAATAAAAATATATAAGTTAAGATATTATATATAATGCTTTGTATTATCCATCACTGTTCCTATGCTTAAAAAAAAATAGAAGTCACTCACAAAAGCTAAATAGTTGGCATAGATATTTAGCAAATATAAAGAAATATTTGCTTCCTAAATATTTTAAAGGGTTAGTCATTATTAATTTTTATAAAGTGTATTGCAATCACATTAATCTCAACCATATAATATCTTTGTAATGTGGATATAAGTTATTCAACAGGCGTTTACTGTGATATTGCTTTAATTAATACTTGTTTTTTGTAAAGTATTACCCGCCTTTTGATGACATGTCCTTAATGACTACCCCTCTTTTGGTGAGTGCCAGATCATTATTAATTCCTTTTGTATTCATTATAACAACATCAATCAGGGAAAGCTCATTTGCTATTAATGTGAATATAACAGGTAATTCCATTCTAATCTAGTAGTGATTAATGTTCACTTGGTAGTAATTACAATATCACACTTCAAAGTGTTAGCATTGGACAATACTTATTTTGTGTGGCCTTTTAAAGAACCACAGCAGCTTGTCTGAACTTAGAATTGAAAAGGTTAAAGAAAGGCGATTAATCTAAGGACAAAGATAAAGGATTCTTACGTGGCTGGGAAAAGTGAATAATGGTTAAGTGAAGGGTTTACAAAATGTGTTACTATTTTTTGGTAAATCAGTATGCTTCATATATACCCAGTAATATCACTACTTCATTTGTAAACCAAAGAAAAATGAAATTGACATGTTTAAAAAGCCATTGTTTTAGTTCCATGATGCCAATGAATTTTCAAACTACCTGGATTCCCTGTCCTAAATGATAGATTACTATCAATGTGAGAGCTACAACTTATCTTTAAAAGAAGTGGCCCTTCTGATGTTATCATTTTATTTGTAAATTAGTAAAAATTAAATGTTCTACCTAATTTTGAACCAAAATTGTCTTTATATTGAAAAAATCACCTGAAACACATTGATGATATATGTTAATATTATAGCTTTATCATATTTTAGGTAAACTATACAAATTTCCATTAACATCAATAACCAGAGAGACTCCCACACATATTGACACAATATATTATGTTAGATCAGAGCAGTGCTAGTCATTGAGTTTTAAAATCCTGGAAATATTAAACTTACTGGAGAACATTATAGGTTATCTGTAGGCATCAGAGATTTATAGGCTATATGAGGTAGAAAATGCATGTGAACCTCAAAACAACCTTGAAGTATAGGCAAGACAGGTGTCATTAATCTTATTTCACAGATGAGGAGATGGATGCTGAGAGAAGTTAAGAGACTTGCCCAAAATCCCACTACAGAGCATTTACTTAATCCAGGGCTTTTAACTTATTTTCCTGTTCTTTCCACTGCAGCCCATGCCATCCTGCCTCCACTCACTTGTGACAGCTTGTAGAGAACAGATGTAAGAAAAATTGCCACGAGTTTAGGAGTATCCAAATAACAAAAACTATCAGACTATTAGGGTGGCCAGGGAAGAAAGAGAAGAGAGGAAATCAGGAAGGCTGGGATTTTTCAAACCATTTGGGCACACCCCAGGTTTATTCCTGACATATTGAATACCAAGTCTGTAAGTCACAGAATTTGAATTACAAATCCCATCAGAAAGCAAGATTTTTGATGTGCTACTGGAGCCACTTAGACTAATTCAGAAACTAAGATGAGGCTGGCCTACAGATGAAGCTTACTGGGTAGATACAACTGGTACTCCAGGGCATCAAAGGGAAGATAAACAAATCTGTGCAATGCGTGACCTAGGACAAGTCATTTGCTATTTATTTAACTTCATTTCAACCAACAATTATTAACAACTATCATGTATTGTGTTGTAAATTACGAATAGAATGATTAACAGGACAAAATCATTGCCTTCAATAAATTCACAGCTGATAAAGGCTCTAAAACAGGGCTTTCCAATGGTATGCTAAGGCACACGTCCTGATTGGATTATAGGTATCTCAGATATTGATCCTGCTCAGCCCTCGGATGGTTAGGCAGCTTAGTCTTCAGCCGACTTACCTGATATCATGATGAACAGATCAACTTAATCTGTTCATCATGATATCAAAAAGACTGAGGAACACTGCAGAAAAGTTTGGGCTTTCTTACAGAAAAGACTGTATAGCTTAGCTGAGGGCGATCTGGAGATCAGAAGATGTTTCCAAGAAGTGTGATAAATCTCAGCTTAAGCCAGAAGACAGGTGAGAGTCCTTGTGAACATTTCAGCCAGTTTAATGAACAATCCAACAATATTAAGACATGTCAAGATTAGTAAGCTTCAAATTGTGTGATAAAAGTGCAAAGAGTTCGCTAGAGCCATATTGAATAATCTGTCGTTCTCTTCTACCTTTGCCAACAATTCTACCCATTGGCCAAACGCTTCTTTCTCTAATAAATTCTTGTTTTTGCACAATCACTTGCTCCTTTGAACCACCTAAATCGATATTTCCCAAATGTGGTTTAACAGTAGTGGTAGGGAGCCAATTTACCATGTCACACAGATAAACAGCTTATAGTTTAAATTTTAATATTCAGTTAGTTTTATGTGTATTAAGAAAAAAACACGCTACAACATCAGACTATAATTTTGTGGGAATTATCACTTAAGGCTAAAAGCAGAAAAAAAATGAGCTGATTTTAAGAAAAACATTAAGTAAATAATAGTATATGTGTTATTCAAAAGACTGAACAATGGAGCATATATTTGTTTCCTATTGCTTCTGTGACAATTTTCCATAAACTTACTGGCCTAACACAACACAAATGGATTATCTTATAGTTTTGGAAGTCAGAAGTTTGAAATGGGTTTCATGGATTAAAATAAGTGTTGGCAGGGCTATATTCCTTCTGAAGAATCTAGAGGACAATCTATTTCCCTGCCTTTTCCAGCATTAGATGCTACCAACATTGTTTGGCTAACAGCCCCTTTCTCCATCTTCAAAGCCAGCAGTGTGGCTATCTTCATCTCTCAGATTCCCACTGTCCTGCTTCCATTTTTACTTATATAAACCTTGTGGTTAGATTAGGCCCATCTGAATAGTCCATAATAATCTTCCCATCTCAAAGACACCTGCTGAGCAACCTTAATTCCATCTGGAATCTTAATTCCCTACTGCCATGGAGCGCAACATATTCACAGGTTCTGGGGATTAACATCTCCGAGGGGCCCATCATTCTGCCTACCACAAGGGGAAATAAAACTTGCTTTAGCCAATGGGATATTGCAGGCTTGATGGAGGGAGGGGCTCAACAAATTGTTTACATGTTTGCACTTCCACTCTTCACCTCAGTCTTCGCAAAAATGACATGCTTGGGCTGGTTAGCCTGCTGGAGGGATGTTCAAGATGTGAGCAATACAGCTGTGTTGACTCAGCCACTTTCAGACACTTAAGATCTCAGCTACCCTCCAGATTCGCAAGGGAGCCCAGTCAGAGCAGATGAACTACCCAGTACAAACCATCAGCCCACAAATTAGTGAACTCAAGAAGTACTTACTGTTTTAAGCTACTGAGTTTTGAGGTGGTTTGGTAATAGATTGATATACTATTATAGATAACTGACACAGATATAAAATGATAATTGTGCCAGGTAAACTATTAAAACAAAACAAGATTTACCATCCACTATTACCATCATATTGTTAAGGAAGGGGTATTTCAACAACAGGAAAGAATCAGAAAGACATAGTCTCAGACTAAATGGTACACTGTCCTAAGAAAGGAGGATGACAAGCTACAAGCTTAAATAATTTCTCTCTCTCTCTCTCTCTTTTTGTCCTTATAGTTCTCATTTGTCTGCTTATTGAGGAAATCTTCACAGATCATCTGCATTTGAGAACCTCTGCCATACACTACTTAATGTAATGCTTTGCACATTGTAAACCCTCAAGAATGTTGTTAAATGAGTAATCACAATGTGAATTAAGTCATTCACAATGGTGTGCTGCTAATTCTGGAACTGAGGAATGTGGTCATTGCAGTACACTAAGCTGCGTGAAAACTTCTAGAAAAAAATTATAGAGAAAATATCGCCTTCTCCTTTATTTTAGCAATACTATTGCAGCATATAAAATCATGCTGTGACTTTACGGGAAGCTGCACCTTGCTAATTTAAAAGGACACATTGACTACATTCTGATTGGCTTGGGGGGAGGATTGCTTACCATGTTGATTTGTTTCTGTTTTAATTTTCACCTGCCTGTCTGCGAATTTTCCTTAAAATGGTAAAGGATTTAAATTAATCAATAAGGTGTTATGAAGATTTAATGTAAAATACACTTTAAAAACCGAGTGTGAAAACTTCCAGGTCTATTTAGCACATGTCATAGTGTAGCTTAACCCATGGTGCATTAACAAAATAAAGGTCAAAGTTAAATTTTATAAAAAGGGGAACAAAATTCCTCACAAAACATTCCACTGGAATAAAGAACATAGGTTTTTTTTTTTCTATATTGACAAACCTAGATTCTTAATTATAATAATTCTTCCTAATGGTCTATATCTAATAGGATACAGTGGAGTATTAATAAACATGTTTTATATTCTCTGGTTATATTGTTAATGGATACTTCAATGGACTGAATTAGAAGGCACTATAATGCATATTTTTTTATCAAGGGCAAGTTTATTTTGCTCATTTATGTAAAAACACATTATTTTTTGAAAAGATAACTTACTATTTAAGTGTAAGAGTATTAGAATATTAAAAATTAATCACAGAGAGAGGGATGGATAGATGAATATGTAATAAAGCAAGTATAGTAAAATTTCAATGGCAAAATATAGGTGCTGGATATACAGATGCTGACTGTAAAATTCTTTCAACTTTGCTGTATGATTAACTATTTTAATATTAAAACATCAACAATAATCCTAAATTGTAAGAACTGTATCTTTACATACTTGTATACCCGTGCCACCATTTTGTAGCTAATTCCTTTTCTGTAAATGTGATTATTAAACCTTTAACATTGACATATCTGAAAAAAAGTTTTAGAGGGCATGATCATCCTGTACAACTTACTGAGAGATTTGTAATGCCCTGTGGACCAGAGGCCTAGTCTGAAATTTGAGGTTATCTTTAAAGAAAGAATAAGAATTCGTTGAGGATGGGAAGTTGGGTAGAAGGTCTTTGCAGCAGATGGAAGTATTGGGACATAAGGTGGGTAATATCCAGGTAGCCTTAAATTTTCTGCTGCATATATCACTCAAGGAGAGTGGAAGAAATGGGGCCTTGGAGAGATTATGTCATGTGTGACCTTGCATGCTACACCAAGGAGGTGGGAATTTATCTTAAAGGTTTTGAAGAATTTCAAACATGAGTATGGGGGTGACAGCATCAGCCTTCATGTTAAAAGATAATTCTGACTGAGGAAGTGATGCTAGATGCAGGAAGACCAGTGAAGAAGTTACCAGAGTTTTCTAGGTGATACGAATAGTAACAGCATCATCATCAGCAGTCATAGTGACTATTCTTTATTATTTGCATTTTATGTACCTTACTCTCTGTATGGTAATCTCATTTAAGCCCTTTAGTCACCTTAAGAAACAGAAAATTTTATGAGGAAACTGAGGCTAGAAGAGATTTAAAAATTTGCCAAAGGCGTCAAGATTCGAATCAGGTATGCTTGACTTCACAGTGAAAAGGGCCTGAAACCATGGAGAATCATAGAGAAAAATCCATTTTAAGACAGACTTAGGAGGCAGAATTTGCAGTATTTTGTGTCAGTGTAGACGTGTGCATAAAAGAGAGAAGTCTCACCAGAATCAGAAGTTTCTAGCTTAAATAATTGGGTAAATGGTGGTGCCATCTTCTGAAATAGAGAATAGAGGCAGTAAGGGATTTCGGTTTGGGACATGCTAATTTTAAAATGTCTGTGGCCATGAGTAAGACTCAAAATATTTAACAACTGCTTTATCAAAAGCCCAACCAAGTAGAGAAAACACTAGTCAGTACACCCTACCTGTGCTCATCAGCAGGTACCAGTCCTGTGGTCTAAATATAGAAGTTCATTGGGGAGTTACAGATGTCAATGTAGAAGGGCCAAGAGGGGTACATAGGCAACATATCCTTTAAGAGTCATCTGCTTATAGATACTAATTGGAGCTGTGGATGAAGATGAGATCACGGAAGATATGTGGCATGGAAAGTGAAGAATTGCTAAGGGTAGGATCTGGGGAGCAGCCATACTTATTATGGAAGAGGCTGAGGATGAATCATCAAGAAAGAGACTCAAATGTCCTATGGAGAAAGGTCAGGTGAAAACCTGGGGAAGAGGATGTTAGAGAACTAAACCAGAAAATTACAAGGAGAAGCTGAGTCAGGCAATTTGGCAGGGGGTAGGCTATTGATTTTGTTAGTGAGAGCAGTTTGCCTGGCTCTCTCGGTAGGAGTAATAGCCAGATAAATGGACTGAAAAGTGAGCTGTGGGTAAAGAAGGGGAGCTAGGCAGCTCTGCTACATTTTCTTTTCTTTTTTAAATTTCTTTTCTATGATTAATTTTTATTTTAAGTTCCGGGGTACATGTGTAGGACGTGCAGGTTTGTTACATAGGTAAATGTGTGCCATGGTGGTGTGCTGTGCCTATTAACCCATCACCTAGATATTAAGCCCAGCATGCGTTAGCTATTTTTCCCAATGCTCTCCCTCCCCTTCCCCCACCCCCCGACAGGCTCCAGTGTGTGTTGTTCTCCTCCATGTGTCCATGTGTTCTCATTGTTCAGCTCCCACTTTTAAGTGGTAACATGCGGTATTTGCTTTTCTGTTCCTGCGTTAGTTTGCTGAGGATAATGGCTTCCAGCTCCTCAAAGATCTAGAACCAGAAGTACCATTTGACCCAGCAATCCCATTACTGGGTATATACCCAAAGGAATATAAATCATTCTATTTTAAAGATACATGCACACATATGTTCATTGCAGCACTATTCACAATAGCAAAGACATGGAATCAACCCAAATGCCCATCAGTGATAGACTGGATAAAGAAAATGTGGTACACATACACTGTGGAATACTATGCAGCCATAAAAAGGAATGAGATCATGTCCTTCGCAGGAACACATATGGAGCTGTGCTATACTTTCACAAAGTGTGACCATCAGAAGAGGGAGAGAATTGACACTAGGCAGGGGTGGAAGGGTGAAGGAGCAGCAGCGGTAAGCTTGGACAATTGTTTGTTTGTTAAAATGAAGGGTACCAGAGTGGTAAGCTGACAGCAAAGGATCAGTAGGAAAGTGACTTAAAAAGTACAGAAGGAGGAGATTCTTGACAGAACAAGGCTCAGAGGAGATGGAGTTTAGAACAGGGTATTAGCCTCATACTCTTGCACCTTCCATATCCTATGGTCACACAACAGCCAGAATAAATTTTTTTAAAGGAAAATAAGTCACAAATTTATTGGCTATTTTCCCAACTAGAATGCAAACTCCAACGAGGTGCGGTGGCTCACACCTGTAATCCCAGCACTTTAGGAGGCTGAGGTGGGCAGATCACTTGAGCCTAGGAGATCGAGACCAGCCTAGGCAACATGGTGAAACACCATCTCTACAAAAAAATACCAAAAAATTAGCTGGACATGGTGACACTTGCCTGTAGTCTCTGCTACTTGGGAGGCTGAGGTGGGGGGGGATCACCTGAGCCCAGGAGGTAGAGGTTGCAGTGAACTGTGATTATACCACTGCACTCCAGGTTAGGCAACAGAGTGAGACCCTGTCTCAAATACAAAAATGAAATAATAAAAAAAAGAATGTAAACATATAAACTCCAGAGGGTGGGATCATTGTTCTCTGTGAGGGACCTGACTTGCTGAACCAGTCTAAGATATTTCGAGTTACTCCTTTTCTCTTTCTTCGCCTTGTGAACAACTTAATATTTGGCTTCTTTCTTTCTTTTTTTTTAAATTTCTTCCTCCCTACTCATTCCCACCCCAAAACCAACCCCAAAGCTGACCTCAGCTTTTTTTTCCAAATTATCCCTTTTGCTTGCTATGAACACAAGTTTGAACCTCAGCTCTGTTGGTGATAATTTTGCCCATAGGAAGCTTCTGGCAAAAATAAAACAAAAAATAAGTCTTTAGGCCTCATTCTTTAGGAGGTTTTGCTGGCCTAAATTGTTTTTGCTTTTTAATGATCTTTTAATGATCTTTTTAATGATCTTTTAATTAGTGTTTCACCAAGTGTGGTTCTCAATCAGCAGCAATAGTATCCCCTGGGAATTTGATAGAAATGCAAATTATCAGGCCCCACTCATAGCTAAGTGATTACACTTTGTGGAGTCTCTTCATCTAAATGTCTTCAATGGCAAAAGCCAATGAAGAAAATCTCTGTACATCGTTTTTTTGTTGTTGTTGTTGTTGCTGCTGTTGTTTGTTTGGTTGGTTTTGTTTGTTTTTTAACGGTTCTCAGGGTTTTGTCTCCAGACCAATGTCATCAAAATCAACTGGAAATTTGTGAGCAATGCGAATCCTCAGGTCCTAACCTATCTGTAACTGAATGTAAAACTCTAGGCGTGGGACCATTCGATCTGTATGTCTACAAGTCCTCTAGTAGCTCTGATGCATGTTCAAGTTGACCCTAAAGTGTTGGATTTATAACCTACAACTGTTTCTTTCTAGAAAACAACTATGTCGGGGGAAAAATAAAAACAAAGTTTTCTATTAATTAAAAACGTAGAATTCAAGAGCTAAAGGAATCTCAGGACAATGATTAGGAAAGATAAATATACAAAGGAATATAAAGTAAAAATGCAACTGAAAATGGCTGAAGATAACGTGGACTAACACATAATGTTTGAAACAGAGTATACTATTTAAAAGCTACATATGTGCTAAATCTCAGAATTCTTCTTTCCATGTGCTAGTTTGAGAGGCAATTTATTTCTGGCACAACTGCCATATGCATTTATACTAATGTGAAAGACTTCTTGTAATGAGAAGGTAATACACTGCATTTAGTAAACTAGTTTTCAATGTGAGAAAAATGCCTACATGAAAATGTTGCCCTTTAAAAATCTTCCCTTGACTATTCCTGTTTATATTCTTGATAGCAGAATAGTTTTTGGAAATGTTCTGAATAGAATCCAAAGCTACTCTAAAGATAGGCTGACAAGGTTGTCACCATACAGTTCCTATGTACCATGAATCTTAGAATCAAGAACGTTTGAATCAAGACGTTTCTCAGAGCCGATCTGAGATGTGTGTATATTTATATGGCTCTCAGGGAAGAAGATATTGAACACAAATTGATCAAAAGGTTATACACTCAAATGAATGTTGAATTTGAACGCAGTGAGTAATGATACAATTTAGGAACTAAACTCCTTTTGAAACTGCCTTTCAAGACAGTTTGCAATTACAAAAGAAATGTTCATGCGTATTGACGTTTTTTTATTTAAAAAATTGATTGCATCTAGATTTACCATTCACGTATTTTGCTCAACATAAAAAGATTTTAAAGACTGACAAAAAAATAAATTCTACTTTCAAAATATAAAAATTTGATACCTTTAAAGATGTTAAAAAAGAAAAAGCCACAGAATAGTAACAACATCGTAGGAATAATTATACAGGCTCCTAAGGTGACCATTAAGAATTCTAACTTACACATATTACGTTTTTTATTTAAAAAAATCAGTTGTTCGAAGGAAACACAATTTCAATTAGACAGCAGGAATATGTTCAAGAGACCTATTGTACAACATGGAGACTATAGTTAACAACAATGTATTATATACTTGATACTTGCTAAGAGTAGACTTTAAGTGTTCTCACCACAAATAAAGTGTATGTGAGGTAATGCATATGATAATTGACTTGATTTAACCATTCCACAATGTGTAGGTATATCAAAACACCATGTTGTACACCACGAATATATATAACCTTTATCAGTTTAAATAAGATAATTAAAAATCAGTTGTATTATTTAAGTTGCTTGTTAAAATATGTATCTGTTACTATAATCAATACAAGTAATTATGAAGCAGTTCATGCATGCTGGCAAAGCCAGTCAAGCCATTCGTAAGTGCCTCTCATTGGCAGTGAATGTATTTTATTCCCTTGGCCTCCTAAGACCCTTATGACTTTTTCTAGGTCAGCTTTGTTAACTCCTCTCACTTAGCTCCATTCTCAATGGTCAGCGAGGCTTGGGATTTAGTCATTTTCACTTTTCTTGGTACATGGACCTTTCTCCCCCATGTACTCTCAATATTTCAATTATTATTTGACTGTAGATGAGCTCCCAAATCTTTATTTCAGCTTAATATTCTATCCTGAAATTTCAGACTCACACAGCCAACGGCCCAAGAATATTCCCTGAACTTGTCCTCCTTTTGCATATTCCCGAAATAGGACATGTCCTAAATCAGTGTTCTCAAAGCCTGGTCCCTCACCAGCAGCATCAAAATCATGAAAGAACTTTGTAGAAATTCAAATTATCTGCGCCCTCCCCAGACCTCCCCAATTAGAAGCTTAAGGGTAGAACGGTCATCTGCATATTAACACGTTTTCCAGGAGATTCCAGTGGAGCTTAAGTTTGAGAACCACTGTCCTAAACCATGCCCAGCATTTACTCTGTGTATTAATCATGTTTTAAAAAAATTTCCATATTTTATGAATGCTTGAACATCTTGAGGTCCTTGGAAGGCCAGGGAGAGACTGCCCCTCCCAGGGCTAGCTAATTCCTAAAGACAGCAAATGACTTGTAAACTTGTTCCCTTGTGGATTTGTTGGATTGCTTTTCATATACAAACCAACTGATCCAAAGGCCATATCCCCAACTACCTTCTTCATCTAACTGTTGTTACACCAAACCATTATTTCCCCCACCCTAACTTTCTCCCCCGACCCTAGGGCCTGGTACCAGACAACCAGAGACCACTTTTACAGCCAAGAAACTTTGGAAATTATTTGAACTATCCAGTCCTAAACTTGTTCATACTTGCCTGTCCTACCTTACTCATTTCTTTTGCTTGGAAACCACAATAAAGGGTTTGGGCTATGCTTTCCTTTTCTGCCTGCTGACCGACTGGAGCTTTCCTGTGTGGCTTTGCATGGAGTAGTACGTACCCTTCTCTTGAGAACTGTGAGTAATAAAACTTCTTTTAATGGAATTGATCTCTGTATATTGTCATTCAGTCATTTCTGTAAATCAAATACCTGTGCAACTAAAATACCCTGCCCCTCCCAACATAATCTAAGTTTTGGGTTCTCTACTTCAGTGAAGGTTTCTAGCTGTCCAAAAAGTAGAAATTTTACTTTTTCCTTTTCTATATTAATCCATTACTAGATAGCAAAGTCTATGTTTCTTTTTTTTTTTTAACCTTGGAATCTATTAACTTCTTTCCACCACTTACACCAATACTACAGTTTAAGCTACCAATGTGTTCAACTGGGCTTCAATAACTTAACGAAGGATATTTTTGCCTCAGTTTATGCCCTTCATTTCAATCCAATTTACCTTTTTAAATGAAGTCACTCCTTTGCTTAACACAGAAGATTTAGTGGTTTTTACCATTGTCATGCAAGTTAAAAAAAAAAAAATTCTGACCCTTGCTAACTTTCTAGCTTCATCTATCCCAGTTCAAACTCTAGGTTTACCAAGGAGCATTCCTCTTTCATCACTTCCCCATGACTTCAGACTTGCGCACAGTATGTTGCCTGGCTTAGAGAATACTCCTCATGTTTCCTTCCCACTACCTGACCAACCCATCTCTTAGGTCTCCATTTAGATGTCAGGAGGAGCCTTTCTTCACACCTTCAGGCTCAGCTCTTCTATCATTCCAGGTTCTATCCTATCCCATTTCCTGCTATCTCCCAGACTTACTGGGGGTCCTATTTCTGTCAAAATCAGCAAAGGAAAGCCGGTAGAGGTTAGGGGAAGAAGGAACTGGGGGTAAGAAGGAAGACAATATGCATCAGGGTAAAGGAATGAGTTGTTGGCATTCTTAGTTGAAACTCTGAAGGCATTTTCCATGAGCACAAATGCTATAATCACTTTCACAAATCACCTTCAAAAAATATTGCCATGTTTGACCTCTTATTTAGTTGACATTGTTATCTAGGTTGATATTTATTGACCCATTTTGTTTTACTTAGTCTCATTGTAAGCAATGATATCTTAAAATCAACTGTTTATAGTACTGGCTATATTTGCCTAAAACACATTAAATAGATTAAATTAAATTCACATAATTAGAATTTTATGAGAATGAGAAATTTCTTAATGGGTATAATGCATGTTATTAAGGTGATGGATACCCTAAAAGGCCTGACGTGACCATTACACAATCTATGCATGTAACAAAATTATACTTGTACCTCATAAATTTATATAAATAAAACAAATAAACACGATGCCTCCCAAAATAAATACATAATTGCTAAAATTTGTAAAAGTATCAAGCCATGTGCCATGTAATAATATTCCATTTTCATTCTTCCAGTGGGAAGTTAACACTAAGGGAAAAATTATAGATGACAGATAATGTATATTGGTATGTCATAAATTGAATTAGCCTAGGAAATTAATTGTAATTTATATTTCTCCCTGTGGCAAATGTATTTCAAATCACAAACATCTTAATTGTAAACTAACTAAAAAAAGACTACTTATAATCTAGAAGGCTGTTGATAATTGAAATACACTTAGTAACGAACAATTGAGTTTATTTTGTTGATTCACAATTCACAAGTAATCTTAAGGTAAGGTTTCTGATTGCTCATTCGTAGTTGTTTTCCAAAGTGTTGATAATTTAATTTTATTTGGGCTCTAAATGATTCTTCCAATGCAAAAAGGTCCCAGCTGCTTTGCAAAGAAAGGTAGGTAGGTTTGCCTAAAAATCAAGAACGACATCACCCAAAAGAAATTTTCTTGTTAAGTTGCAAAGTAACTTTTAGTAACTTAACAAATGTGGGATATATTTTCAGACTAGTGTTTTCCTAGACTAGTGTACCCCTATGCATGATCTGAATCAGACTTGTTTTTAATCTTCAATTAAAAACAAGGCTTTCATTCTAGATATGAATTTTAGTTTGATATCTTATTCTTAAAGACTACTTTCTTAAATCACAAAGTTCTCACATCCCCAATATCCAAACCAAGACATTTAAGACAACATTCTCATAGGTGATAAATGACTATAGTTTTTGTGCTTTTAAAATAGGTTGGGAAATGACCTGTATTTTGCATTACGTGCATCATAAACTTCTAATTGCTCTTACAGAGTGTTCTGTAAAAAAGAATATCTACCATTCTTTAAAAATACTATGGCATTAAAATTGAAGCCCTGAGAGATGTTAAGATAGACTATTTAAACTCTGTAGACTACATTTGGGAATGCTTCCAAGGTTAGCAGTGAAGAATGACTCATCAGTGAAGGGCCAGAAGTTCTTCTCCTGTTGGTTTAATGTGGATCTCTCAAACTACTTTCTAATATGGTAACTACTAGACACATACGGCTACTGAGCACTTGAAATGTGGCTGATCCTAACTGAGTTGCGCTATAATAGTAAAACTTACCAGATTTTAAATACTTAATGGAAAAGAATCTAATTAATAGCTTCTGTAACAATTACATTTTAAAACGACAATGTTTTGGTATATTGGGTTATATACAACATACTGCTGAAATTAATTTCACCTCTTTATTTCTATTTTTTCAGTGTGCCCACTAGAGACATTTAAATTACATATGTGGCTCACATTTTATTCTACTGGGCAGAGCTGCTGTAGTAAAATGAAGAGAACAAGAATAACCCCATAGATACTTTAGTTTTCACTGTTACAAGCCAACAATTTATTAGACAATTTTCTAATGACTTGAATAAATTTTCTAATGACTTGAAATGACACAAAAATCTCAGAGAGATCCTATGGTGTGAGTGTTTGGAGTCAGAGGCCTAGTTTTCATGGACCATTGTTCTGGTTTAGTTTAACAAATCTACTACAGTGTAATATAGCATAAACAACTTTTGCATTTTGTTCATTTAGAAGTTTATTAAAGTCAGCAAGATGAGCATTTTTGTGATTGATGTATGATGCAATAAATTGCATTACCAATTTAGAAATGTAATAATCTGAATTTTTAATCATCAAGTTTATGCATAATATATTTTTGGGAGAAAATAAACACAAGCGAAGAATCAATAGCATTTCCCCACCCCCCAATCCCTGAGGGAGATTCTCTCTCATTATATTCAATTTCCTCTTTGAATTAACTCATTTTAAAAGACAGTAAAATAGGCTCAAATTGCATTTCTGAATTTTTTCTGAAGTTAAGAGCAAAGTAGACTGAATAAGTTGACAGATGGTAATGATTTTGCACACCATTTATTTCAGGGCTAATGGCAAGTTCTATTAAAGTAGTTCCTCCTAAGGAGTTTATCTCAACCAGTGAATTTCCAATTAGCCTTTAACACTTGACTCAAATGTCACCTCCTCCTCTAAAAAGCCTTGCCTGGTCCTATTGGGCAGTTATCCACTGCATATTCTGCTAGAGCATTATGCCTTATATATATATTTCTCTTATTAAATTTCTCCTCGCTGTCCCAAACTAGAGTGTGTGCTTCTTGACAACATGGCTGAAGTCAACCTGAGTCTTACGAATCTATGTACTATCAATGACTAGTCCAGTGCCCAACATATAATAGACATCCAAAATGTGCATATATTCCATGTTTCTCAATGAGATGGTATTAATATTGCCAAATATTAGGGATAGTGTATTGACAGTATGTCTAGTTAAAACATACATATATTCTACATCTATATAGTTTAAATTTCTCTACCAGGCACAGTAAAAAAAGTAAAAATAAATGTATACATATATTCTACCTACATTCTATACATATATTCTATACATATATATATAGGACATAGAAATATTTTAATGAGGCATTTGGTGATGGCCAATTTTCAATGATTTAATAACCAAGTCAATTTTTAGAGACAATTTGTAAGTAAAAATTGACCTTGAAAAGTGTCACACACACACAAACATATAATGGAATAATAAAAGATCTTCTAATCACCAAATAAAACATTTGTCTTCTAAATGCAATCACTTTGATTACGTTTTCGGAAAGGATTACCCAAGGCTTTTTTTTTTTTTTTTTTAACTACAATTATTTAATTATACTCATGGTTTTGACTCATTTGTAAATGCCCATCTGAGGTTTTATTAATTCTCCTCATTACTATATGTTGACTCAGTCTATTGTGATATCATCTCTAAGGCTTTATGAGCACAGCCTGATATTCATGAAATTTTCCAGGGGTTTGTAAAAATTTGTGGGTGATCATATTATTAAAGGTAGTTATGTCTATTCTTGAAAACAAACATATCTTTTCATTACAATGCCAAATACATGATCATGGGAGGGATCAAAGAAGTGTGCACATCATATAGCTGCTCAATTGGTTTAATTACTCAATACTTTTAGCTATGAAGAGAGTTTTGACCATTATAATAGTCTTAAATTTTTTATTCTTATAATTTATATCCATATTTAGAGCATTGGTTACTGATGTTGAAATATATAAAGGGTTGAAGAAATTATAAAGGATCATATTTCTCCAGATTTTACTCCAGATGATCTTCAGAGTAAGCCAATTTGTAAACTGCATATAGAAAATCTAAAAGTGGAAATTTGTATTGCCTCCATATTATAGAGGAGAAAATGGTGGCACACAGTTTAAGCAATTTGCCAGGGTCATAAAGGTAGCTGGTAAAGACTTGGAGGGGGATTTAAACCCAAGCTGTCTAGCTATAGAATCTTCCAACTGGATACTAGACAAAACAAAAGTTCCCAGAGCTTCACTGCACATTAGATTGAGCTGAGCAGTTTGTAAGAATTATGATGCCCAAGTCCCAGAGAACACCAATAAAATAAAACTCTCAGGAAATCTTTTGAAAATCAAAGTTTCAAAAGAATGAAACTTGTACTCAACTGATGCTCAAAGTGCATTTTGTTAAAATGTACTTGAAAATGTCATTTGCGCCTCTCTTATCCGATTGTTAAGAGAGCAAAAAGAAAAAAAAAATAGCTAATTTCTGATAAAACCCAAAAACTATGAAGCAAGAATTTCACATGCCTGGTCATAAAAGTAGCCTTTTCCTCGACTTTATAGATTTTATTTGATTTTAAATTTCAGTCTACATTTTCATGTGTATTTGACCCTCAAACCAAGTACATAATTTAAAAAATTGTTAACTCATAATTTTTCTTATGTAGAGTTAAAAATCACTGTTAAAATGAAAAAATTAAAACATTTGTCTATATAATACTATTATAAAGCATATTAAATGTTATAAAAATCCTAAATAATATACGAATATAAGCTATTATAAAGTTCAAATAATTAAACAATATTTATATCATCATTTCATTATATGATAAATAAAACACATTAAATAATTAAAAGCTCTTCCACCATGCAAAAATGACTAAACAATTTTTTAATTTCTAAGGCTTTTTGAGATTACTGTGAAAGGGGACATCGTTTCAGGAAAGGTGAATACACACTATATTAGACTAGGGTTTCTCAATTTTGATACTACTTACATTTTGGCCTAAATAATTCCCTGTAGAGGGCTATCCTATGCATTGTAGGATATTTTATAGCATACCTGGCCTCTACCCACTAGACTTCAGTTGTATCTCCAATCCAGTAATAATAATTAAAAATGTCTCCAGACATTGCTAAATGTCCACTTGGTGGAGGTAAAAATATCCCCCGCCCCCAATTTTGAGAACCATTGCAATAGACAAATTAGCTCAGAGTTATGTCATCTCTAAACAACTTAGCATAAACAAACTAGAGAAAGCCCTTTCGACTTCTGGCCTGAAGAATTCTGAGTGTCTATAATACAAGTTTAATTAATATGTACATAAGTTATTATCAGCAGATACAACAATTTGTGATGCTTTCTGAATCATCAAAAAATGTGGTTGGAATGCTTAAGATGCTTAATGTGTTTTGTAATACAGTGTACTAAAAACCTTGGAAATCATTAATTAACTGAAGCCTTATAATTTTGATAGTTTAGTTACTGAGCACTTCAATCTAATCTGGGAATTTTCCAATAGATTTCCAAACTAAGAATTTTTAATATTTTAAATGTGGACTGAAATTTAAAATAAAATAAAATCTAGAAAGTCGAGGAAAAAGCTACTTTTATGACCAGGTGTGTGAAATTCTTGCTTCATAGCTTTTGGGTTTTATCAGAAATTAGCTATTTTTTTTTTTCTTTTTGCTCTCTTAACAATCGGATAAGAGAGGCGCAAATGACATTTTCAAGTACATTTTAACAAAATACACTGCTCTAATTGGTTAATCTTTGGTGGGATTTACCATTTCTCTATTGGATTATAATTATTCGCTTTGCCTTATCACATAAAGATAAAATTGAGTGTGGAGTAGTTGCCCATACTTTCCAGGGCATATCATAGAGACCCACACTCAGTAGGTTATTATGTTCTTTAATGGTTTACACATTGAAGGAAAGTTTCGCCTTTCCTGAAAATATACCCCCTTTCCTGAAACTATACCCCCTTTCACAGTAATCTCGAAAAGCCTTAGAAGTTAAAAATTTATTTAGCCATTTTTGCATGGTGGAAGAGGTTTTAATTATTTAATGTGTTTATCGTATTATAAAACATTGATCATATAAATATTGTTTAATTATTTGTACTTTATAATAGCTTATATTAGTATATTAGGATTTTTATAACATTTAATATGCTTTATAATAGTATTCGTTATATAGACAAATGATTCCAATATTTGCCTCATTGTTAAAAGCTCACTTAAATGTTTTGATATAAACTCACATAATTTGAAAATATTAAGAATTTGAAGCTATAGAATTTGAAAACATTAATGCATTGAATTCCATATGGAAGAAAGGCTGTTTAGTTGAGGGACTCAAATATGTTTCCATTTTCCACTTCTGAAGATGTTTTGGCTCATGGTAAATATTACATCTTTACCCTCACTCCCCAAATGCTTCAGATGGATTAAGCACCATTCTTTTTGTGTGGGGGAGCTGGAGAGAGAGAAATGGATGATTATCTTCCACACCCTTGATTCCATCCTAACAGGTACCAATAAATAGCAACTTCTCACCTCCTCTATAGAGGTTGTCTTCAATTAAAAATACACTAGAGAGATTATAACCGTAGAAAGGACATTGAGTAGTGCTTTCGGCTAATTGGCAGTACATTCCTTCCAAAATGTCAGAAGCACCTCAATTTAATGACTCCCCTGAATAAAGTAATTGGCTGAAATTTACTTTGCACTTCTTAATATAACATTGGGCCCATCATTAGCAAGAACTCTAAAAAACAAAAACAAAAACAAAACTGGGGTCAGTATATATTTAAATGAAGCACAAGGCAAAAAAGGTATTTCACTTTCAAAGGACCTATGCTGTATTTTTTTTTTTTTGGAAGATTGCAACTCATCTATTTTATAATATAATGACAATAATATTGCCTCTGAGTTAACTGTGTAATAATTCACTTTGGGCACTGCAATAATTGAGCAAACAGAAGCTGGTACCAGAGGCATTCCTTTCTTTTATTTATTGTAATATTTTTCCATAATTTAATGAGAAACATTTCAAAAGGAACGTTTTTATCCTTTCATGTTAAATTAATTTACAATGCTATAAGCTATAATAAAATGAGAGAAACCATCAGCAAAAAGCAAAAGTTAATAAAGACAGATATTCTTAAAGTTTCAAGGACTGAAAAAAGCTCAAATCACAAAGGTATTTGGTTTCTCCTTTTTTTGTGGCTTGGTTCAATTTGTCATAATTTGTTCTCAATTATTTTGTACTTACAGCTAGCATAACATAATATTGATGAAGTAGAAAAGATGCATTACTGAAAGTAAACATACATAATTAAAATCACCTAAGAAACAACAAAACTTTGCTATGTACTTTAGTAAACTACTCTAAGATTTATACAAAGAAGGCTATGATGTAATTTAACATGTACTGGTATAAACTTCTTTGGGCAAAATATCAAGCAATGATGAATAAAGCAGAAGGAAAGTTCATGTTATTGGAATGGAGTTCTGTTTAAGCATATTATGGACACTCCAATTTGATAGATACTACTCTGATACAGCTTAATAAATTTGTATTCAGCTGCTGAAACACTAACGAGAATTGAGAAGACCTGGGCTCTTGGATCTTTGAAGTCAAGAGATTTCAACTCTTGGAACCTGGTTCTTCATCTTTAACTGATGGAATGGGACAACCTCAAGAAGAGAGTAGTTTCACTTGGAGTGATGGTGCTGGGCTGCTCATGAGGATTCTGAGGTCACAGACAGGTTAAATGCAGTCAAGCACTATAGTACAGTATCAGGTTATTTGCTATCCATAGATTAGACAATAGCAAAAGTCCTTGCAAATTTCAAAGTTCTATGACTCAGTGAGAACATTTATTATTTAGCCAGCAAGTAAGCACATATCCCACTATTCAGCATGTGTCTGTACATATAACATCCTAGCCCTGCTACTCAAAGTGTGCTCCAGAGACTGGCAGTAGCAGCATCACCTGGAACCTACTGAATCAGCATCTCTGGGGTTGGGGTTAAGTAATCTATGTTTTAACAAACTCTCCAGGCAATTGCTATGCATACTAAGAGAAGCACTGATTCAGAGCATTGTGAGAACATAGAAGATGTTCTAAGCCTTTGCCTCAAGGACTTTAGTTTTGGATAAAATAGATGTAAAATAACTCAGCAGAATCTTTCATAATGAAGTAATATCTGCAGATCACTCATTCATTCAACAAATACTGAGAACCTACTGTTTGTTAGGCATTGCATTAGCGGCTGAGGTTATAATAGTTCTGCTTTGTGAGGCTAAAATCTAGTGAAGTATACCCAAATAAACAAATACATACATTTAAAAAATACGGTATTTAAAAAATGCTATGCAGGAAATAATAATGGTGCTACAAAAACAAAGAACAGAAATGGTATTGAGGGGTGGAGAATGATACATTTAACTTTATTTTATTTTACATTTTTAAATAATATGTTAAGATTTAGTTAATTGATAAATCAGCAAATACCAACTGCATGCATGCTCTGCACCCAGATAAGCACCTTGTGGAATATAAGAGTATGCCCTGGAGGAGTTTATAATCAGTTGGAAAGATAAGATTTAATCACCAACTATAATCAGTATGGTGTCCACAGTAGAACACTTTAGATTGGCCCTTTGTTGAAACTCTCCCCTCTCTGCTTCTTAGTTAATAGGTTTTTCTGGTTTTCCAATTTCTGGTTTTCTAATTCACTGTGCAAGACAAATTTTAAAAAGAGAAATCAATGTTGGCTGAAATTAATGCAGAATGTTCTATGGAAGAGGAATTCGAGATAGGTCTTGAAGGAGTAGTACAATGTATAAAGGTGAAGATAAATAAGGAAGTCATTTTAAGAATACCACTACTGTTAGTATGAATAATAACTCCAAACAATCATTTTATTTCAAATAACTGGTACTGTCATGAAAGACGATCTGTTAATACCACATATCAGAAGGGTTTTAGTTCAGTCCCAGACATGATAGACTGTGTTTATGTTTTCTCTCATTACTTTGGCAAACAACTTCTTTTGACTTTAACCTTCCTTTCAATGACTAAGGGGGACTCTGATAAGTAGGTAGAATTGTCAAAGAAGATGAGTCAGCATTTACACATTGACTGCTATAAGCACTATGCAAATGGTTGTTACATAAAATGATTAAAATGAAATTAGAGATACCTACTCAAATATACGTGTGTGTATCTTATCATTTTTTTTTTTTTTTATTGAGAGAGAGAGGGTCTCGCTCTGCCACCTAGACTGGAGTACAGTAGCATAGTCACAGCTCACTGCAGCCTTGCAGCCTTGACCTCCCAGACTCAAGCAATCCTCCTGCCTCAGTGACCTGAGTAGCTGGGACTACAGACGTGTTCCACCACATCCAGCTATGTTTTTTAAATTTTTTTGGTAGAGATGGAGTCTTGCTATGGTTCCCAGACTGGTCTTGAACTCCTGGGCTCAAGCGGTTCTCCTGCCTTAGCCTCCCAAATTGCTGGGATTACAGTCGTGAGCCACCTTGCCTGGCTGTGTGTATGTCTTTTAATGTTAAACTTTTACAGTAGAAATACTCACTATTTGCTTTTCAATTGCTTGCTTTGAAGAGCACAATGCTTTACTGAACAGAGATCCAAAACCCACCTAGTTAAACAGGAAATAAGACTAATAAAGACATTTAATGGTCTTATTTAACAACTATAGAATAAAACTGAAAACAATACAGTGGAATAAAGAAAATTCCTTTGTACCAATGTCACTGCGTGATATCGGTACTAAACAAATTGTTTCTCAGGAGCTACAAATCATATTGAGGTGGCCAGAAATTATACTTTACATAATGTGAAATGTAGTATCTGAAATATCTGCAACGAGTTAGGTTTAAGAAAAGAAAACTCTTACCATTGGGGGAAAATAAATCCTTTTAAAAATAGGATTGAACTGTCAATAAAGCTGTTAATAATAAATTCTTATAAAGTTTAACATGAAAGGATTGTAAAAACAGATGTTATTCAAAAGAAAATCACATCTGATTTTTATTGTTACAGCCTCTCACTGACTTTTGTCTCATTTTCATGGAGGCTTTTAAGTTTTAACAATATACAAAATTGAAGAGCTTTTTCAAATAAGAGATTTATGGGATGTATAGAAAGATTTTCTTGAGTTATAAAACCCTGATCACCAGATATACTTGGGAAATGATTAAGAAGGTTGAATGGTAAACATTGATTCTAGAAATGTTGTAATTATCATTTTCTCTCTTCTTTTAATTATTAAAAATCTTGCATTTAAGGTCTGAAGTTTGCCAGACTAATCCAGATTTACTAGTGAGAGGCATCCTTGAATTCTCCTTAATCTGTTTAGTCACTTAAAATGTTTAAGACTTTCTAATCAAGAGAAACCTAGAGTCTCGAAGGCATAATGTTCTCTCCCAAACTGATTTAACTTTAGGTTATTTAATTGGAACTCCAAAGAATTAGAAGTGCATTCTATTTCCTTGGCATTCTTCACAGCACCTGGTACAGTGTTAAGTACATATTAGATGCTCAATAAATATTTTTGAAGGAGTGAACATTGCTTAAGAGGGAAATAAGAGGAATTACTAAGATAGAAGATAGTTAAATTCCTAAAATTATTTCTTCCCTATTCATGGAGAAGACGTGATTAGAAAGACAATTGTATATAGTTTTAATAAAATCTATTTATTTTGGTTTTGTTTAACGCAATTCAACAAGCTTTTATTGAGTTTGCACTATCTTGACACTGAAATGCTGTAGATATTTTAAAAATTACACAATCACTCAAGAAGCTTAAAGTTTAGTGGTATGTTAATTTGCAGATGATTTGATTCTGCTTTTAACGTGTTTAAGGACAATGATCTCTGTTCAGTGCCATAATGAAAGTACTATGTGTTCATAATAAACAATTTCTGAATGATCTTATGAACTCATTAGTATGTCTCATGTGGTTTATTGCTTTAAAATCTCATAGTCAACTATGGTCATTTTTTTTTTCCTGCACTAGAACGTAGGTCATTGAGCTTAAGTTTATTTCTGATTTCTTTCTTTCTTTTTTTTTTTTTTAAGATAGGGTCTCACTTTGTCACCCAGGCTGGAGTGCTGTTACGCCATTATGGCTCACCGCAGCCTCGATTTCCTGGGTTCAGGTGATGCTTCCACCTCAGCCTCCCGAGTAGCTAGGACTACAGGCACATGCCACCATGCGTAGGTACTCTTTGCATTTTTTGTAGAGATGGGGTTTCACCATGTTGCCCAGGCTGATCCCAAACTCCTGGACTCAAGTGATCTGCCTGCCTCAGCTTCCCAAACCCTTGGGTTTACAGGTATGAGCCATCGCACCCCGCCAAGTGTATTTCTATACCTTACAAAGTACCTTACACAGTAACTAACCAGCAAATGGCAGACACTCCAGTCATAGATGAATGGATATGAATCTACTGTTGAATACTAATAGAAATTGTAATGGCATAGTTACATTTCTGAACCAATTCTAGAGGCTATACATTCAAAGGAGGAGTGTTATTATTAGGTCCCTAAAATTGTTAGTAAAATAGACCTCTTACCAAATTTATCTGGATTTTTGTATCATGCAAGAAAATATCAATAAACAAGCATGCTAGCTATGGTTTTTTTGTTTGTTTGTTTGTTTGTTTTGTATCCCTCCAGATCCATTTTCCCTTCTTTTCCCACCTTCCAGGGGGCTGACTTGGATTACATCATTGGACTCCTATGCCCTATGGTTTTCTGTTTGTGTTTGACCAAGGAGAGGACTAGCAAACCACCGCAGAGAAGGGAGAGTCTTGGGTCAGAGTACTGATTTCCCTTCATCTCTTTTTCCCTGAGTATCATTTCAAGGCAAATTTTGTCTTAAGAGAAAGCCACTGCTCCTCCCAAGGCATTAAAATCTGCATGATCTCTCTCTTTTTTTTTCTGGGCTCTGAGAAACCTCTTTCCCCAACAATGGCTTCAGGTCTAGGAGAGGTGACAGCTTTGCTGCTGCTAGTCCTAGGGTCTTGTGCTATCTTGTGAGATTTCTCTACACCCTGCCCAATCCTGAGTATGTAGTGCCTTGTAAATAAAGACTCCTCAACTTAACCTAATTTGAATGTGCCATCTGTTTCTTGTTGGGACTCTGACTGACTGAGATATCAACACAAATACGATCATGAAACAGGACACAAATTCAGCACTTCAAAGAGTTATTGCAGTGCTATGTTAATGGGCATGACAGTTATCAGTAAACTGTAAGTGCCATACCGATGTTGATTGCTGTCATTTAGCACAAACTATGAAAAGTTCAGACTATGTCTATACACAAGTGTCCCAACACAAAACCAGTTGACATGGTCTAACTTGATACAGGATTGATGTGGCGGTACTGTAACAGTTGTGCAATCATCATGTTGTGAATGTTTTTAATATATTAACAGCATATTATATTGATACATATGTAATCACAGTGTTATCAGATTTATCCAGTGTTAATATGGCTGATCATAGACAAGGTCTCAATATTCCATTATCCGCCAGTCTGTTCCAGATCATACGCCACTTGTACACGTTCCTGGTTTGGAATCATAAGAGACTAGCTCTGTGAAGAGACAGGAAGCATAACCTTTTTTCTGAGTTACAAGTATAAAGTCAGCCCTGCATTCTTTCACCCTGATTGGGGCTGAGCTATAGTTACAGATCTCCTTTGTCTCTTCAAACTTAGGGGAGCTTGAAGGAAATTTTCTGTAAGAATTTATGCTTTTATGAAAAACAATGATACTGAGACACAGAATGTATGCTATGAAAAAATAAATACTTTTAGGGTAAAAAAGGAAAAAGGTGGTATTAAAATAAATTTTCCCAAATATTGCTTCTTATATAATATTTTGTTAGTGACATCTACACAACAACCATATTTTGGGAAGCAATTAACCACCTCACATAGACAAAAAATCACATCGGTTTCGTGCTATTTGGGCTGGCAGTACCTTATAAAAAGAAAAAAGCATCATAGCACTGTATTACGATACTTTAGAGGATGTTTTTCCTATAAAAATCTTCAAATGAGCTGCCAATGGACCCAAACAGACTTATTTTAATATACTCTAGGACCATATACAATAAAAGGTACTACACTATTTTATAGAAATGGCTTCTGTTGCCTCAGATGAGGTTTATATATAAACTTTTTAACTTTTAGTGCTGCTTGTTTCACTTCTGGTGGCATCTTTTTACAACAATGCCCTGCCAGGCAGTTAATACTACTTCACAAAGGAAGACTCCACTCCTTGACCTTCACATTCATGACCCATAATGCAACGTGCTTCCATAATCTCTATCATTTCCAGATATCACCCTTCCTGGGAAATGCTGACAAGTGTTTTGCTTATTTGTTCTTGTTTTGTTTGAGGTCAATTCACTGGCTCCTTTTTCCAGTTTTTTTCTTAAACACCTTTAAAGTTTCTAATACATCTGCTAGCCAAAACAGTCATTTTCATTACATGCTTGTGGCTGGTCAAAAAGAACAGTTGTATAATTTTTGTTTTCTTGCCCAGACCACAAATAGGTTATAAAAAGTACATGGCCCTTACATTTTGGCTGTTCCTTTAAAATTTAGTTCAAAAGCCAACATTAATAGTCAGATGGAATGACTGTCACATGGAAGAGCTACCAAGCAGATAATAAGTTTAGAACTCTTAACTGAAAATTAACATATATACATTTGTATTCCCAAATTGAAGAAAATGGCTGTCTTGGCCACCACTATAGTAAGATGCTGCCTATTTCACATGCTGAATCTGGAAGGGGGAGCAATTCAGTCCTATCTGATGGATGTTCCTAAGCTTTAATATAACTTCAAAGATTAGGGTAGGAAATTCCGTCATAGTCAGAGAGATCCTACTTTCTTTTCCTTGGGTTGCAAAGTTAGTAAATACTAGTCAGCTTTCCATTTTAACTAATTGCTGAGCTTGTCTCCAATAGAAGATTGAATTATTGGCCTCAATCCTTTCACATCCCTAGTAGTATTACACTTTCACACTCCTGGCATGGCCTCATATAGGTGGAAAGTATTTCCCTACACCTTGACTTTGGGCTTGGCCACAAGACGTGTTTTGTCTAATGGGATATAAACAAATGTGACAAGAGGAGAGATTTTGAAAAGTGTTGTTTGTGCTTGTCATTGCCTTGTGCTACTCTGTCACACCCCGAGTAGCTGATGTCCCTTCAGCTTGAGTCTCAGAAGAAAATATGTGGTATAGACCCTAATGGAACCGATGGTCTGGAGATAAGCACACCTAAACCATTTCCAGCCATGATTGGCTAAACCCTACCAAACTGCAGACCCATGAATAAACCAATATTGTTGTTATTAGCCACTGAATTAAATTTTTTTGGTTGTTTATTATGCAGCAAAATGGACTGATATGAACTGAAATGTGGTTTATAATCAATACAATCCAGTAGAGTTCTACTAAATATATGTCTATCAAGCAGAAGAAAAAAACAGATGATTAGAAAGTTGTCAAATTCTTCTAACAAAGTTCATATACATACCAGGTACCAGAATGAGTTATCAATAATTGGCTAGGGGTAAGGGTTAGAAATAAAAAAAATCAGGTTGAACTCACTGGGTCGTATTTCCAGGTTTTCAAGCAGACTGTTCTGGTTTGCAATATTTGAAAAGAGTCTGCTGTGATATGCTAATGACTGTGGATTCTGTGGTCTTTGGAAGAATTCCATAATGCTAAGCTCAAGTTTAAAACAAAATTGGATTCTCAGATATCCTTCTTGTTCTGAAAGGATTTAAGTCCTTTTGTACAGAAAGGAACAAACAAGTGATAAGGTACCTTTTGGCATTTCTATTACCTATGGTTCCAGAGTGGTAAAACTGGATCTCTCTTGTTTTCAGTCATATCTACGGGTTCCTTCCTATGGATGATCCTTCCCTCCTGGTGGCTTCTGTTTACAACAATGCCATGCCAAGCTGTTAACACTACCTCGTAAAGGAAGACTCCACTCCTTGACCTTCACATTCATGACCCATAGTGAAATGTGCTTCCACAATCTCTATCATTTCCAGATATCACCCTTCCTGGGAAATGCTGACAAGTATGGAGTGTGCTAAAGGGTGGAGGCTATGTTTCACCTCCCGCCACCAACAGCTTATTTGAGGAGAGTTTAAGAAAGAAGATTTTACCAGAAAAGTTTCAATTTCATGTGCCTCTTTATATGCTTTTTCTGCTTCTTATGTAGTCTCCAAATCTGAATGACAGCTTTCCTAACTAGTAACCTGGGAGGAATATAGGAGACCAAGTGAGGAAGCTATGAAATAATTTCTTAACGTCAACATTATTGAAACACAGTAATTCATTGTTTTACATTGGAGGCTAAATAGAATGATATGTTTTTAAATGGCTATCTCCATGGGCTTATTTTTTTTTTCATCTGATAAGAGGATTCGATGTTTCCAAGATTTTGTTTTCAACTCTGTGATTTTATGGTCTCTGGATACTGTAGTTCCAAGCTTCAACAGAAGAGCACATCTAATTAAAGTTCAAGACAGCGCCAGAAGATTAGCAGCTACAGTCATATTTAAATGAGCAAGTCCAGTGAAAGCATTTTTCCCCTTTGTCTAAGGAGTCACCTCAATAGGATGGAAGATGCACGTTCTATACAGTCTTATGACCAACCTGTTCCTCAGCATATTTTTCCTTTAAGTACCAAACAGATATATGAATTTAGAATATAAAAAGAGGGTTGTGATAAGTTGGTAGTTTTTGTCCAAAGTTTAAATATTGGAATAGTTCACCAGTTATAGCTTTAAATAGTGGGAAATAATGCAACTAGAAAAACCATACAGGGAAAAAGAATGAGTTGAAAATTCTCAGCTCTGTGGTTACCAGCAAATTTGGTTCCTGTCAGCCGCCAGTGACTGTAGGTGGTGCTTACAGGTATTCATTAACAAAAGCTGCATTTTAGGGGATTTCCAGCATTTTGCTTTGGAGGAAATCATTTATGTCAGAAGATTAAAACTGCTGTTTTTAATTGCTTAATTGAATATATATTGAGGTTAAGGTTAGTGAAAATGGTAGAGCAGAATGAATACTTTGCTTATTACAGTCAAGAAATGTTACTCAGAAATGAGAAAATGTACAACTCCCACCAGCCATAAATAAGGAAGTGGTTAGAATGTCGCCCTCAGCCAAGGGCCCTAAGTCCCTTTGTGTAGGTTTGGAAAAATTTATGCCTGTCTAGCAGCTTGTAGCTGCGGGGAAGAGTTGGCTGACCAAACTTTGATTCTTTCTCTGACCATGTTCTGCTAGCCTTATGTCCTTCAGTAAGTGACAGTTTCCATAAAAAACAATGAGGTTGCTGTATACTCCATCATTCCCACTACTTTGAGATCTTAACAAGATCACATAACCATCTGAACTTGAAGACACAGACTGAATTCAAAGAATTCAGACTAAGACATGTGCTGATAACCTAAGAAAAATTATTGCTAGACTCCTAAAATAAATACTATGAGAAAGAGGCCACATTCACACATATTTTTAGCTTGAAAATGTCTATCTGTATGAATTGTTTTTAAAAAAACCTTCTTTTTTTGATAAATGAGAAAGCATAATAAATTCAATTTTATTTTTAGGACATGAATGGATGATAATTTGTGGGCACAAAAAAGAATAATTTGCTAAGCTTTAGTAGCAGTGTAATACATTAAAATGCCTGTATCTCTTGCTCTAAATGAATCAATTTTAAATATATGTATGAATTCAATGTGTCAACTGAGATCTTAAAATGAGCAATGAATGTGGTAATACCAGGTACAGATAATTTATGTATTCTAATATTATTTAGAAAAGCATGCCATAAGTTGATCTTAGCTAAAACCACCATAATTGGGAAACAAATACTTGAAAAGAGATTAGGTATTCTACTAGTTGAATGAAGCAGTGAAAAGTAGATTTTGGTGTCGTGGTTTTATGAAAAAGAAACATCAGAAAATAAAGTTTTAAATCATTTCCATTAAACAAAAACAAAAAACAGAGTTTTTGATACGGTTTGGATGTGTCCCCACCCCACAATCTCATCTTAAATTGTAATCCCCATCATCCCCATAATCCCCACATGTCAAGGGAGAGACCAGGTGGAGGTAATGGAATCATGCGAGCAGTTTCCCCCATGCTGTTCTCATGATAGTGGGTGAGTTCTCATGAGATCTGATGGTTTTATAAGGGGCTCTTCCTACTTCACTGGGCACTTCTCCTTCCTGTGGCCTTGTGAAGAAGATGCTTGCCTCCCCTTCACCTTCCACCATGATTATAAGTTTCCTGAGGCTTACCCAGCTATGTGGAACTGTGAGTCAATTAAACCTCTTTCTTTAGAAATTATCCAGTCTCAGACAGTTCTTTATAGCAGTATGAAAATGGACTAATACAGTAGCTTTGTTTAAGCAACATAAAGTACTGAAATGAATATTCATATATAAATGATATAAGTGGATAAACTGATCTTATGAAATGGGGTTCTGTTATATTTTTTGGTTACAATAACACACAATGTACAATGTTATTGATTACTGAGTTAGCTAAGAGGACTTCTCTTGTTATGATATTATATATAATATCACAACACGGTTGCTTTAGTTATAAAATAAAGTAACACATACATCCTATCTGAGATTAAGAGACCAATGGTGAATATATTCCTCTTCATGGGATCACTGAACTAAAACCCATGACTTTTATTTATTTTACAAAAATTTCTCATTAATAATCTAAGGAATTGGCTTTTTGTTTTCTCACCATACCAAGGTATATATTGATTGGAAGTATTCTGAAACTGTTACATAAAACAAAACAGCTTTTGACTTTTTTGTATCAGTTGTTTGTTTGAAAGTGGTTCTTCAAGTGGGAACATGCTTTCTTCCATTTTAAATTGCAATCTTACAGGTCTGTAGTTTACTTTTCATGGGGACAAAATTATTTTTAAGAACTCTGGTATATAAATCTCTGGAAGAGAGCATTCAGAAATAAATTCCGATCAACAGATTGCATACATTTCTCAATCAGCTGTGCAGACTGAGCATTTTCACGGCTCCAGTCATTTTATAAAGATGATTCAGAATTAATCAGTCCTACTGCTACTTTTATTATTTATATATTCACAGTATTGACAGATTTCATTTTCTTCCCACTCTTTACTCCTCCTCTAGAGGAATAACACTCACGATGCGGTGCGGGCAGCAGCAAGACGTATCATCTGACTTTTTTTTTTTTTTTTTTTTTTATTATACTTTAAGTTGTAGGGTACATGTGCATAACGTGCAGGTTTGTTACATATGTATACTTGTGCCATGTTGGTGTGCTGCACCCATCAACTCGTCATTTACATCAGGTATAACTCCCAATGCAATCCCTCCCCCCTCCCCCCTCCCCATGATAGGCCCCGGTGTGTGATGTTCCCCTTCCTGAGTCCAAGTGATCTCATTGTTCAGTTCCCACCTATGAGTGAGAACATGCGGTGTTTGGTTTTCTGTTCTTGTGATAGTTTGCTAAGAATGATGGTTTCCAGCTGCATCCATGTCCCTACAAAGGACACAAACTCATCCTTTTTGATGGCTGCATAGTATTCCATGGTGTATATGTGCCACATTTTCTTAATCCAATCTGTCACTGATGGACATTTGGGTTGATTCCAAGTCTTTGCTATTGTGAATAGTGCTGCAATAAACATACGTGTGCATGTGTCTTTATAGCAGCATAATTTATAATCCTTTGGGTATATACCCAGTAATGGGATGGCTGGGTCGTATGGTACTTCTAGTTCTAGATCCTTGAGGAATCGCCATACTGTTTTCCATAATGGTTGAACTAGTTTACAATCCCACCAACAGTGTAAAAGTGTTCCTATTTCTCCACATCCTCTCCAGCACCTGTTGTTTCCTGACTTTTTAATGATCGCCATTCTAACTGGTGTGAGATGGTATCTCATTGTGGTTTTGATTTGCATTTCTCTGATGGCCAGTGATGATGAGCATTTTTTCATGTGTCTGTTGGCTGTATGAATGTCTTCTTTTGAGAAATGTCTGTTCATATCCTTTGCCCACTTTTTGATGGGGTTGTTTGCTTTTTTCTTGTAAATTTGTTTGAGTTCTTTGTAGGTTCTGCATATTAGCCCTTTGTCAGATGAGTAGATTGCAAAAATTTTCTCCCATTCTGTAGGTTGCCTGTTCACTCTCATGGTAGTTTCTTTTGCTGTGCAGAAGCTCTTTAGTTTCATGAGATCCCATTTGTCAATTTTGGCTTTTGCTGCTGTTGCTTTTGGTGTTTTAGACATGAAGTCTTTGCCCATGCCTATGTCCTGAATGGTACTACCTAGGTTTTCCTCTAGGATTTTTATGGTATTAGGTCTAACATTTAAGTCTCTAATCCATCTTGAATTAATTTTCGTATAAGGAGTAAGGAAAGGATCCAGTTTCAGCTTTCTACTTATGGCTAGCCAATTTTCCCAGCACCATTTATTAAATAGGGAATCCTTTCCCCATTTCTTGTTTCTCTCAGGTTTGTCAAAGATCAGATGGCTGTAGATGTGTGGTATTATTTCTGAGGACTCTGTTCTGTTCCATTGGTCTATATCTCTGTTTTGGTACCAGTACCATGCTGTTTTGGTTACTGTAGCCTTGTAGTATAGTTTGAAGTCAGGTAGCGTGATGCCTCCAGCTTTGTTCTTTTGACTTAGGATTGTCTTGGAGATGCGGGCTCTTTTTTGGTTCCATATGAACTTTAAAGCAGTTTTTTCCAATTCTGTGAAGAAACTCATTGGTAGCTTGATGGGGATGGCATTGAATCTATAAATAACCTTGGGCAGTATGGCCATTTTCACGATATTGATTCTTCCTATCCATGAGCATGGTATGTTCTTCCATTTGTTTGTGTCCTCTTTGATTTCACTGAGCAGTGGTTTGTAGTTCTCCTTGAAGAGGTCCTTTACATCCCTTGTAAGTTGGATTCCTAGGTATTTTATTCTCTGAAGCAATTGTGAATGGAAGTTCATTCCTGATTTGGCTCTCTGTTTGTCTGTTACTGGTGTATAAGAATGCTTGTGATTTTTGCACATTAATTTTGTATCCTGAGACTTTACTGAAGTTGCTTATCAGCTTAAGGAGATTTTGGGCTGAGACAATGGGGTTTTCTAAATATACAATCATGTCATCTGCAAACAGGGACAGTTTGACTTCTTCTTTTCCTAACTCAATACCCTTGATTTCTTTCTCTTGCCTAATTGCCCTAGCCAGAACTTCCAACACTATGTTGAATAGGAGTGGTGAGAGAGGGCATCCCTGTCTTGTGCCAGTTTTCAAAGGGAATTTTTCCAGTTTTTGCCCATTCAGTATGATATTGGCTGTGGGTTTGTCATAAATAGCTCTTATTATTTTGAGGTACGTTCCATCAATACCGAATTTATTGAGCGTTTTTAGCATGAAGGGCTGTTGAATTTTGTCAAAAGCCTTTTCTGCATCTATTGAGATAATCATGTGGTTCTTGTCTTTGGTTCTGTTTATATGCTGGATTATGTTTATTGATTTGCAAATGTTGAACCAGCCTTGCATCCCAGGGATGAAGCCCACTTGATCATGGTGGATAAGCTTTTTGATGTGTTGCTGAATCCGGTTTGCCAGTATTTTATTGAGGATTTTTGCATCGATGTTCATCAGGGATATTGGTCTAAAATTCTCTTTTTTTGTTGTGTCTCTGCCAGGCTTTGGTATCAGGATGATGTTGGCCTCATAAAATGAGTTAGGGAGGATTCCCTCTTTTTCTATTGATTGGAATAGTTTCAGAAGGAATGGTACCAACTCCTCCTTGTAGCTCTGGTAGAATTCAGCTGTGAATCCATCTGGTCCTGGACTTTTTTTGGTTGGTAGGCTATTAATTATTGCCTCAATTTCAGAGCCTGCTATTGGTCTATTCAGGGATTCAACTTCTTCCTGGTTTAGTCTTGGAAGAGTGTAAGTGTCCAGGAAATTATCCATTTCTTCTAGATTTTCCAGTTTATTTGCGTAGAGGTGTTTATAGTATTCTCTGATGGTAGTTTGTATTTCTGTGGGGTCGGTGGTGATATCCCCTTTATCATTTTTAATTGCGTCAATTTGATTCTTCTCTCTTTTCTTCTTTATTAGTCTTGCTAGTGGTCTGTCAATTTTGTTGATCTTTTCAAAAAACCAACTCCTGGATTCATTGATTTTTTGGAGAGTTTTTTGTGTCTCTATCTCCTTCAGTTCTGCTCTGATCTTAGTTATTTCTTGCCTTCTGCTAGCTTTCGAATGTGTTTGCTCTTGCTTCTCTAGTTCTTTTAATTGCGATGTTAGAGTGTCAATTTTAGATCTTTCCTGCTTTCTCTTGTGGGCATTTAGTGCTATAAATTTCCCTCTACACACTGCTTTAAATGTGTCCCAGAGATTCTGGTATGTTGTGTCTTTGTTCTCATTGGTTTCAAAGAACATCTTTATTTCTGCCTTCATTTCATTATGTACCCAGTAGTCATTCAGGAGCAGGTTGTTCAGTTTCCATGTAGTTGAGCGGTTTTGAGTGAGTTTCTTAGTCCTGAGTTCTAGTTTGATTGCACTGTGGTCTGAGAGACAGTTTGTTATAATTTCTGTTCTTGTACATTTGCTGAGGAGTGATTTACTTCTAATTACGTGGTCAATTTTGGAGTAAGTACGATGTGGTGCTGAGAAGAATGTATATTCTGTTGATTTGGGGTGGAGAGTTCTATAGATGTCTATTAGGTCTGCTTGCTGCAGAGATGAGTTCAATTCCTGGATATCCTTGTTAACTTTCTGTCTCGTTGATCTGTCTAATGTTGACAGTGGAGTGTTGAAGTCTCCCATTATTATTGTATGGGAGTCTAAGTCTCTTTGTAAGTCTCTAAGGACTTGCTTGATGAATCTGGGTGCTCCTGTATTGGGTGCATATATATTTAGGATAGTTAGCTCTTCCTGTTGAATTGATCCCTTTACCATTATGTAATGGCCTTCTTTGTCTCTTTTGATCTTTGATGGTTTAAAGTCTGTTTTATCAGAGACTAGTATTGCAACCCCCGCTTTTTTTTTGTTCTCCATTTGCTTGGTAAATCTTCCTCCATCCCTTTATTTTGAGCCTATGTATGTCTCTGCGTGTGAGATGGGTCTCCTGAATACAGCAGACTGATGGGTCTTGACTCTTTATCCAGTTTGCCAGTCTGTGTCTTTTAATTGGAGCATTTAGTCCATTTACATTTAAGGTTAAGATTGTTCTGTGTGAACTTTATCCTGCCATTATGATATTAACTGGTTATTTTGCTCGTTAGTTGATGCAGTTTCTTCCTAGCCTCGATGGTCTTTACATTTTGGCATGTTTTTGCAATGGCTGGTACCGGTTGTTCCTTTCCATGTTTAGTGCTTCCTTCAGGGTCTCTTGTAAGGCAGGCCTAGTGGTGACAAAATCTCTAAGCATTTGCTTATCTGTAAAGGATTTTATTTCTCCTTCACTTATGAAACTTAGTTTGGCTGGATATGAAATTCTGGGTTGAAAATTCTTTTCTTTAAGAATGTTGAAAATTGGCCCCCACTCTCTTCTGGCTTGTAGAGTTTCTGCCGAGAGATCTGCTGTTAGTCTGATGGGCTTCCCTTTGTGGGTAACCCGACCTTTCTCTCTGGCTGCCCTTAAGATTTTTTCCTTCATTTCAACTTTGGTGAATCTGGCAATTATGTGTCTTGGAGTTGCTCTTCTCGAGGAGTATCTTTGTGGCGTTCTCTGTATTTCCTGGATTTGAATGTTGGCCTGCCCTACTAGGTTGGGGAAGTTCTCCTGGATGATATCCTGAAGAGTGTTTTCCAACTTGGTTCCATTTTCCCCCTCACTTTCAGGCACCCCAATCAGATGTAGATTTGGTCTTTTTACATAATCCCATACTTCTTGCAGGCTTTGTTCATTTCTTTTTCTTCTTTTTTCTTTTGGTTTCTCTTCTCGCTTCATTTCATTCATTTGATCCTCAATCGCAGATACTCTTTCTTCCAGTTGATCGAGTCGGTTACTGAAGCTTGTGCATTTGTCACGTATTTCTCGTGTCATGGTTTTCATCTCTTTCATTTCGTTTAGGACCTTCTCTGCATTAATTACTCTAGCCATCACTTCTTCCACTTTTTTTGCAAGATTTTTAGTTTCTTTACGCTGGGTACGTAATTCCTCCTTTAGCTCTGAGAAATTTGATGGACTGAAGCCTTCTTCTCTCATGTCGTCAAAGTCATTCTCCGTCCAGCTTTGATCCGTTGCTGGCGATGAGCTGCGCTCCTTTGCCGGGGGAGATGCGCTCTTATTTTTTGAATTTCCAGCTTTTCTGCCCTGCTTTTTCCCCATCTTTGTGGTTTTATCTGCCTCTGGTCTTTGATGATGGTGACGTACTGATGGGGTTTTGGTGTAGGTGTCCTTCCTGTTTGATAGTTTTCCTTCTAACAGTCAGGACCCTCAGCTGTAGGTCTGTTGGAGATTGCTTGAGGTCCACTCCAGACCCTGTTTGCCTGGGTATCAGCAGCAGAGGCTGCAGAAGATAGAATATTTCTGAACAGCGAGTGTACCTGTCTGATTCTTGCTTTGGAAGCTTCCTCTCAGGGGTGTACTCCACCCTGTGAGGTGTGGGGTGTCAGACTGCCCCTAGTGGGGGATGTCTCCCAGTTAGGCTACTCAGGGGTCAGGGACCCACTTGAGCAGGGAGTCTGTCCCTTCTCAGATCTCAACCTCCATGTTGGGAGATCCACTGCTCTCTTCAAAGCTGTCAGACAGAGTCGTTTGCGTCTGCAGAGGTTTCTGCTGTGTTTGTTATTGTTTACTGTGCCCTGTCCCCAGAGGTGGAGTCTACAGACAGGCAGGTTTCCTTGAGCTGCTGTGAGCTCCACCCAGTTCGAGCTTCCCAGCAGCTTTGTTTACCTACTTAAGCCTCAGCAATGGCGGGCGCCCCTCCCCCAGCCTCACTGCTGCCTTGCCGGTAGATCACAGACTGCTGTGCTAGCAATGAGGGAGGCTCCGTGGGCCTGGGACCCTCCCGGCCAGGTGTGGGATATGATCTCCTGGTGTGCCTGTTTGCTTAAAGCGCAGTATTGGGGTGGGAGTTACCCGATTTTCCAGGTGTTGTGTGTCTCAGTTCCCCTGGCTAGGAAAAGGGATTCCCTTCCCCCTTGCGCTTCCCAGGTGAGGCAATGCCTTGCCCTGCTTCAGCTCTCGCTGGTCGGGCTGCAGCAGCTGACCAGCACCGATCGTCCGGCACTCCCCAGTGAGATGAACCCAGTACCTCAGTTGAAAATGCAGAAATCACCGGTCTTCTGTGTCGTTCGCGCTCGGAGTTGGAGACTGGAGCTGTTCCTATTCGGCCATCTTGCTCCGCCCCCTGCAGTAACTCCTGACTTTCTTTCTTTAAGGCATCACTCAACTAATCCTGAGAACCTATGAACAATAATGTTGGATACGCAGATTCACATCAAACTTCTTTTTCTCCAGAATATGAAGTCCACTAAGTCTTTAGACCTCAGTAGAGGTATGTGAATCATATGGTAATAACAACGACTAGAATGACACCTAAATAGTTATGGCTGCAACTGCTATAGGTACCGGAACAACATTCCTCTAGCAACAATGACATCAAGAAGCCTTGCAGAGAACCAATCTCCCAGAATTTTGAGCAATCAAACTCCTTGTGACATTTTAGAATGCACTGCATCTTCCCTTAGGGTTTCTAAAAACTACAACTACACCTAACTCACCTAGCAACAGCCTACGCCACTAATTCATTTTAAATATATATTAGTAGTAGTCTTTTCAAATGTCTCTTTGAATTGACTTGGCCGTGTCTCTTGAAAGGCTCAAATTTGATTAGGCCAAAATGCAGAGGAAATTAATGCTACTCTCTTGTGCCAATTCCCCAAATTCAGAAATGTAAAGAAATACCAATTTCAAATACAGACAAGTCTAATGTTAAATGAAGTCTGAATATATAAAAAGATTGTCGTCAAGAGAAATCCATTGCCTGGTTTTCTTCAGCTGACATCTATTTTTGTGTAGACAGTATGACTTAGATTCAGGAACTAAACATGAAGAAATTCTGAATAATCCAATTATTCAAAAGGCATGCAAAAACTATTATTTAAAAAATCTCTTTACACAGTATTTTTGTTTTGAGTACTATAGCTTTGTAAACATTTAATTATCTGGCTTTATGAGTTTCGTTTTAATGACTGTGCCAACAAATGATAACAATAAATCCATGCCAATTTTGGAAGTATTTCTAATATTATATAACAAATTGGAAAGGAAGTTTGTACATGACTATCTCTACGAAGGCAAACCACAAGAGTAATTAACAGAGCTATGATTCCATATCATCACAAGGGTTAAGCCAGAAGTCCATGTTCACTATTTTCATACATCTTACAAAACCAAATATCAGTTCATTTCTCCTGGAAATTCATGAAGGATTAAAACAAAACACATTATTAGGCAATATTTTGATATAAGGAGTGGGCAGCTAATATTTTTTCCAAAATTTAGTAGGGAAGTGTGTGTATCATCTCAAGATTGGCAGTAACAAATGTTACTTACAAAAAAAGAGCAGAAATAAACAGTGTGTTTATAATGTATAAATAAAATACAATGACATCACTAGACAAGGAAACATCTACTTTTTGGAAATTTGTTTAGGGCAGTGAACCATTAAAAATAAAAAGGCTTTATATTTTTATTACACAGATGGCTAATATTATTTATTTTCAATCTGAATTTAGGAAAAACCAAAGTATATTTACTATTTCAATTAGCTATGGTCACAGTAATATAGAATAAAGCTCAATGGCTTTATGCAACAAACATTTCTTCTCCTGGATGTGAATGGCTAGTGCAGCCCTGCTGTTCGTGTCTTTTATCCTTTTCCTGAGACCAGCAGCCTAGATGGATGTGTTCTCAGAATGACAGCAGAATCACAAACAGGAATATATAGGTCTCTTAAGGCCTAGGCTGAAAACTACCACCTCTCACTTCTGCTCATTTACCATTTGCTAAAGCCAATCACATGGCCAAGCCCTAAGACTCAGGGTTGGGAAGTATATTCCACTCATAAGGAGGCATTGTTAAGGTTGTGAATGCAGAAAGTGGAGAAGAAATGGGATTAATCATTAAATCTACTACAGCTACATAACAGTTTATTTAAAGCAGATGATATATTATGGAACGTGACAATGATGTGTACTTATATCTTTGACTGAATTCTTCAGGGTGTAATTTTTGCCACAATATTTACCTGTGCTAGATGATTGTTCTGTATTTTTTATTTTTATTGTTATCAGTGATTAACCTGCTGCTAAATTTAAGAAATAGAGAATCCTACTTTTTTTTTTTTTTTCCAGATTCTTGTATAACGAATTAAAAGACATATTTTACTGGAGGCAATCCTTTAACAGTGGATGTGAGTATAGGCAGACAGATGCAATGTCTAGTCTAGGGAGCAGAGCATGCCATCTGAGTCACGAGTCTGGTCTTACTCAACTCTGGAGTTACTTTTTTGAAGAGTATATACTACATGGGAATTATAAGACAACACTGCCCCTAAGGAGTTTGGGAAAATTATTTTCTTTTCCAATATAATATACAAGAAAATATTTCACATCATGAGATTTAGTCATTTCCTGTAAGACAACCAGAGCAAAAAGTCTTGTCAGTCAGATATACCACATAAGCAAACTACTCTCTCATCACCTGTGCATGCGTGTGTGTGTGTGTGTGTGTATACATTCTGTCTGTTTCCAATTACAACTTATTTTTCTCATCTCGTCTTTCAAATTCTTGTTTTTCTGGTGGTGTTCCATTTTTGTAAATAGAAAAGTAAAAGAAGAGTGTGCTTAAAAACCTGCTCAGAGGGTGAATTTCAAATTGGCGTCTCTATTAGAGGACTAATTTGCTTTCTATGTGCAATCTTGGCGTGATCACTGTTGCATATGTTATTGGATTTCAACTCCTCTGCCCCTACCTAAACTCATTTTGAGATTCTCACATGGTAGGTCGATAGCCTGAGTTTTACGGAGCTCAAATGCTGACCTGACTTCTGTCAGACTTCTGGTGTCACATTTGGTGAAGCACCAGGAGAATATTCTACCGTATTTCTCTTTCCTTTGTTTCACTAGGCCAGAGTAGTCCTCTCTCCCTTGGCTTATCAGACTTTACACACTAGCAAAGGATATGATTGGCATTTTTCTCTTGCTTTTTCCTCTCTCTCTCTCTCTCTCACTTTTTCCCTCTCCTTCCCTTTCTCCCTCTGTTCTTCCCATTCTCCCTCTCTCCTTCCTATCCTCCCTCTCTCCTTCACACTCCTCTTCTCCTCTATCTCTCTAAAATCAACTAATTATTTTCCATTTTAATCACATCCATAAGTCAATATATTTTATGGGCAAAGAAATACATATTCAAGAAAAAAGTTCAAATAAGTAAACAACAAAAACCTGTTTCAGAATAAAATCATCTTCTTTGCTAGAACTAACCAAGGATGACAAACTTTATTACCTGAGCCTACATATAAAAGAATACTGAACACAATATTACAGATACAAATTTGTGTCTTCAAGACACAAATTTGACTAGAAAGTTACTAATCAATTTGTAAAACATACCGGAAGGAGGTGTGCCTTTTACAGGATACTTAGATAATCTATTCACCGTCAGTCAGGGGTCGGTAATAAATCTCTGACTACTGTTCTGTACTTTTTATCTTACATACAGTCTCAGACAGAATCTATTTCAGTACAGTAAACACACATACACATTCCAAATCAAATCAAAACAAAACCTTTTTTCCTTCTCTTGATTAACTTTACTTTTGAGAAATTGATTATAACGAAGACACGTTTAACAAAATGCATTTTATGATAAAGAGAAGATTCCCTAAATCAAGACTGAGACATAATTGTGAAAAATTCAGCCAGTATTAATTGGATTAAGTTATGGGATTCAACCTGAAAAAAGAAATTTTTATTCTGATATTGTAATTTGGTTGTGTTAGGCTAAGATATAATTTAATGTCATGAGCCATTAGAGTATAACATCATAGTAGTGATCATGGCTCCGATGGAGGCATGGACAGTTTTTATGCAAAGGGAAAAACATGAAAATGGTAATGGAAGCCTTTAGTTACCATCTGGCTTAGACTTTTCCTTTTGTATCTTCAAAACAGTGGGAAGAATACACAATACTATTCTTGATTGGCTAGCCATTGCAGATGGGGATACCAAATGAAAAAAATGCTCCAATACAAGCAGGAAGTATTATTTTCTTCATTTCTTTCTCCTGCAAAAGCACAGAGACTCTGTCTTGCAGAATCTTTTTTTTTTTTTTTCTTTCAAATTTCAGAGCTGAAAGGGCCATAAGCAAAGCATCTGGTCTAGTGGTTCTCAAATTTAAGTGGGCACAAGAACTACCTAGGGGCTCTTTAAATATGCAGATTCCATGACCCAGCCCAAAAGAGCTTCTGACATAATGCATTTTTAATAAAGTTTCCAAGTAAAGATGGTGTCTGTAGTATGTAAACCTGGAGAAACATCTTTTGCCTAGATCCATCATTTTTCAGAAGATCAACCTGAGATCTCCAACAGCACTGACTTCCCCAGGATCACAGAGGCTAGTGGTTAGGAACAGGACCCTAACTTCTTGACTTAAAATAAGATATTTTTGCACACTCTAAATACCTTAGTACTTCTATTAAAAAAATATTTCAGAGTCTGTTAGCTGAAGAAGCTGAGCCTTTTTAAGGATACTTAAAAGCACATAGGCTTTTCCCCATTTTTGTATTGTGGCAAAATACACATAACATAAAATTGTACATTTTAACCATTTCTTTTTGAGTTGGGATCTTGACCATGCTGGGGTGCAGTGTCATTCACTGCTTCCTTCAGTTCCTCGGTTCAAGGAATTCTCCTGCCTCAGCCTCCAGAGTATCTGGGACTACAAGCATGAGCTACCACGCCCAGCTAATTTTTGAATTCTTTGTAGAGATGGGGCCTTGCCATGTTGCCGAGGCTTGTCTTGAACTTCTGAGCTCAAGTGATCCTCCTACTTTAGCCTCCCACAGTTCTGGGATTACAGAAGTGACCCACAATGCCTGGCCATTTAGCCACTAAAAGTTTTTTGTATGGGTACATAGTAGGCGCATATATTTATGGGGTACATGAGATATTTTGATATAGGCATACAGTGTGTAATAATCATATCAGGATAAATGGGGTACCACCATCTTGACCATTTTTAAGTATATGGTTGAGTACTATTAAGTACATTAATGTTATTGTTGAACCATCACCACTATCCATCTCTAGATTGTTTTCATCATCCCAAACTAAAATTCAGGTACTCATTAAACAATAAGCCCTCATTCTCTTCTTCCTCCAGCTCCTGGTAACCTCCTTCAACTTTATGTCTATATAAATTCGACTGTTGTAGGTAGCTCATACAAGTGGAATCATACAACATTTTTCATTTTGTGTCTGGTTTACTTCACTTAGCATAATGCCTCTAAGATTCACCCATATTAACTCATCTTTTGATTTGCTGAATTCTTTTAACTTCTTGCTCAAGATGATGTTCTGACTCTTTAAGAAATTAATTTCTATCATTTGTCCAACTTCAATAGATAGCTGCTAAATGAGAGAAAGAATTCAGAAAGGGCATTCCTGGGTGAATGAAATAGATAGAGCCTGGAGGCTGGCATAGTGATGTGAAATGCATTTTCTACCTAGTTGAAAGTCACTTGAAAAGAAAAAGAAATAGGAAATAAGAAAGAGACGAGAAGAGAAGAGAGATGAATTAAACTGAGAAATCTAAGACTTTCTTAAGGTTGCGTTGTGCCCAGATTAGTAGAGCTATGCAAATGAGGTTATTAACAGGTATAGTCAAAATATTAATTGGTACAAACTGGTATACATGGAACCTGATATTATTAAAATACCTTGGGGGCAAACTATAGACAAAGAAAAGCAAATAAAGAAATGAAATAAAGAAGTAAGCATCTATGTTGCTATTCGAGAGATATTTATTGTGCTTAAGATTTAATTTTAATTTATATAGTTTCTGTCATGAGCATTTTGCAGCTTTTAAGTGAGAAGGGAAGTTATTTAATTTACATTTGATTGTAGAAAAAAGTTTAAAGTTTTTAAAAACATCAGTATACTGGTATATCTCCAATTGTACATTTAGAGGCAAGGCCTGGTAATACTTTCGAGAAGAGGTAGGGCTTTGGCCAAGAGTTGAATTTTCCAGGTAGACAAGGAGAGAAAGGGTATTCTGAGCAAAGATAACTTCTCTTGTCTGGGATTATGCCTACTTGCTGTTTAGTATTCTTTCAGCTCAGTGTCATTTGTAAGAAATTTTGTATGGCAGCTTTAAATCAATGACATCAAAACTTTTTGATACTTTTCCGTGGAAAGGTGGAGTTTATGTCCCATCCCCTTGAATCAGATCCCTGTCGCTGATTGACAAATAGAATATGGGAGAAGCAAAACTATTCTTGTTTTTAGGGCAGGCTTTGAGAAGCTTGCAGCTTTAATTTCTTGTCCCTTGGGATAATTGCTCTTGGGACCCAACTCTTACACTGTGAAAAAGCCCAAACTGCTCCATGGAGAGGCCCACAAGAAGAAAAACTGACAGCCAGCACCTATTTGCCAGGCATGTGAGTGGGCCCTCTTGGAAGTGAATCCTCCAGCATCAGGCAATCTACCCCAATTGATATCAAGTGAAACGGAGATAAGCAAGCCCCATTGAGACTTGACCAAATTGTAGACTCATGAGCAAAACAAGTAATTTTTACTGAAGTCATGAAGTTTTGGGCTGGTTTGTTATATAGCAGAAGTTAACTAGAATACCTTCTCTGATCTTCCTCATAAGGGATGCAGAAGGTGCCCTTTCTCTTGGATGACTAAAGGACTTTGTACTCTCCTTTATTATAATATAGTCCTTCCTTCCTTGGCTAGGCCTCTCTATCCTCCCATCCCAAGCCCCACCACTATTAATTCCTCCTTTGGGGCAGTTCCATATCTTATCAACTTTTGTATTTTCATGCCTCTTTACTGTTCTGTAGAAGATCCCACTTCTTAATAGTTCCTCTTAAAAGTCACATTCAGGAATCCATTCAAAAAGTACATTTTTCCACTATGTGTATACATTGCATGAATTTCAAAATTTCTTTCGGGTCATAGATGAAAGATGAATTTAGGGTTGTCTAATCAATCCAATGGTTGCTTCCAAATAAAAACACTCGTTTTCCACTCCAAAAGAGAATCAACAATTTACCATATACCAGGTGAAAAAGCTACCTCTACTCATTGCACTTTTGAAAACCGCAATGCACAACCATTTTCCAAATATTTGTAAAACTACTGTAAAAACAAAAAATAGGATTTATGGAGTAAATCATGGGAAGAATGCCTGGTCAAGTGGTTCATAAATATCCAGGTCTCATTCTATTTGGGGTCATAGCCTTGAATTTAATCCAATACTGAATTGTTGAACTGGGAGCAAAGGATTGAGGTGAAATGTGGTTGGCTCCTGAGAGCAAGTGCAATGCTGCTTCCTGCAGAGAATAACTTTCTTTGTAACTCCCAGAGAATAACATATTTTCAAAGGTGTTGGAAGTGAATAGATATTAGAGAGGAAAAACTAAAACCTTTAGAGAACTGAAAGGTCATATTTATATGACTCAGATCATTATAAGTTATTACAATGCTAATATTGAATAGTCAATAGTCAACACGCTAACAGACCTCTCAAGGACAACCACAGACTCAGGAGCAAACAAAAGTAATTTGTTGCTTTCTCGCTATCAAGAAATAGACATTCTTCCATCTACACTAATATGATCTCCAGTGGGAAATGATTTATGTCTCTTACATTCATGAAACTCTCTCTCATAACCAAGCATAATGTCTTCTTTTACCTCTACAGAGAATGGCTGATTTATGCACAGACCTTTGTGCAATAACTTTTCTTTAAAGATTGATGCTGTTAAACATGAAAAAAATGTGAACTTTCTGACATTTTATTTTAATGTAATTTAGAAAACCATGTAAACTGCAAATGGACCTCATGTGGAATGAAAATCACATGCTGATAACCTAAATTATTTTCAATACCATTAATCTTTGACTAATACCTGGAATGTTTTATTATCAGAATTATGAAAGGCACAAGAGAGACACTAATGTAGTTCATCTTAAAAATAATTTAAAGGACTTAAGATTCTTTTTTTATCCCCTCAATTTACACTTTGAGAATTTTCCAATAGGATGGGTAGTGATTGTTACCTATCACATAGAGGAATATCATTTTTTTGGTCTGGAAAGTCTGCTCCCAAAGACCAATAACTCTAAAAAATTATTCAAGGTTAGAGGAAGGGAGGAGGAGAAAGTGACACAAAATTTTTTGACATTTTTCTATGGTCAAACTTTTCTTGACCTTTTCAATTCTTGTTTGGAGAAGAAGTTCTGAAATTATGTGGATCTTGTCTAGGTTCTAATGGAGATCAAAGAAAGTTGGCAAACAGTCCCAACCTTCTCAATGTTTTCAGTGCCACTGCCCCATGGTATGCATTTAAAACAACTTTATTAATTTTATTAACGTATCTATCAGTCATTGGTGTGATTTCCTATGTTACTCAGGATGTTTGGGAAAAAGAAACTCCTTTTACCAAACTGTGTTTCAGGCAATCTCAACTTTGGTGTCTGATTGAAAGAGAAGGGACAAGTCAACGTATTTTCCCAAGGAGGTCATTATGAAAGACAAAATATCTCTCTTACAATTTTCAGTATAATATGTTTGTTATCATGAATGAGGGTATTAAGCCTTGTTTATATCCCAAGACTTTAAACAGCTTTTCCAAAATGAGTCAATATTAACATTTAAGAACTACGATTTATGGAAGATTAACAATTGAAGCTTTCTTTAAACAAAATGGATTTTCAACACTCACAGTAACCAATATTTCAAGCATAGTTTAATTAATACGTCTATTTCTTTTTAAGTAGTTTCTCACACAAATCAAATGAGAATTTTGCTCTCAGGGTGATAGTGAAATAAATAATACCAAAGTTTATTTATACATATTGACATAAAATTATATACTATATGTATGCATAAAAATAAGCCTGAAAATAGTAATAACATAATATTAGCTATGTTTATTGGGTGCTTACCATGTGCCAGAAACTGTTTCATGCACTTCAATACATTAATTCGCATCACCCTCACAACAACCTGAAGAGGTAGCTGTCATTACTTTTGATTTATGCTCCATAATCTGAGAGCAATTAAGAAATGCATCTATGGTCAGTAAGCACCAGAATCACGATTTAAACTCAGGCAGTCGGGCTTCAAAGTTCACACTATGAAACACTATCCACCCCAGCCTCTCTCTAATACAATGTCAGAAGAACTAAACATCATTTAAAGTGCAGAGAAATGCCTATAGGAATTGAGATGGAGACAAGATGTCTTCCAGCTTGGGGGCTCAGGGAACAAGGGAAGATTCAAAAATGGCTTTCCTTGAAAAGTAGGCAATATTTGGGTAAGCTTAGATGAAGAAAAGGAATCTCAAGACAAAAACCAAGATCATTGAAAGACACAGAAGTAAGCTGGCTAGCTGTTCATTTTAGTAGGAGTTGAAGGTGCATTGAGAGGTAAAATAAGAAATAAGATTGGAAACGAGACTCAGGGGCAATTGTGGAGAGCCAAGTGAAGGAGTCTGTAGAATATTCTGAAGGCCTTTGAAGTCATAAAAGGTGTTTGAAGAGGGGAGTCATATATTACTTTCATTCACTGACAAATATTTATTGAACACCTTTCATGTGACACACTGTCTTGGACAATGGATATATACAAGTGAATAAAGTAGATGAAATCTTTGCTCTCATGGAATTTGCACTGTAGTTACAACCTAAGCTATGTTTTAGGAAGCTTAATTTAAATGGAAATCTGCAAGTTGGATTGGAGCCGTTGGTGGGAAGGAATGAGAGGAGGAGGGTAAAAGATAGTAAGAGTGTGAATGAGAGTGGCGGTAAGGTGGCTAGCAAGAAAGGAATGGGCATAAAGAATTAGGGAGGCAAAATCTACAGATCTTAAAAATGAACTCGAAAGTGAGGTAAGTAGGAGATTTAGAAACTACTATATGATCTGAACTCTCTGACTGAGAAGATGGTACTGTGATGAATAGCAGGATAGGAAATAAGCCTTGGTATAAAAAAGGGCCTATTTGGGTCATATTGAATTTATGTCATTTGTGAGACATTTGAGTAAGAAATGTCCTACATACAGTAAGAAATGTGGGACAGATATTGGAAAGGAATAAAAATGTTCAAATCATTGGATTAAAGGAGATGGAGAAAAGACTGTTTCTAGTATAATAACTAACACATATCTGACAGTAACTATTGACTAAATATCAAATGAAGATAATGAGATTAATGAAATCAGAAAAGAATGCATAGAATAGATACTGTGGGCTTGGTGCAGTGGCTCACACCTGTAATCTCAGCATTTTGGGAGGCCAGGGCGGGCGGATCACCTGAGGTCAGGAGTTTGCGACCAGCCTGGCCAACATGGTGAAACACCGTCTCTACTGAAAATACAAAAATTAGCTGGGTGTGGTGACACATGCCTGTAATCCCAGCTACTCAAGAGGCTGAGGCGAGAGAATCGCTTGAACCTGGGAGACGGAGGTTGCAGTGAGTCGAGATCATGCCACTGCACTCCACCCTGAGGGACAAAGTAAGACTCCATCTCAAAAAAAAAAAAAAAAAAAAAAAAGGAATAGATACTGTGATAAAGAAAGAAGAAGGGGCTGCCAGCATGAGTATGTGCATGGATGCTGGCCCTTCTGCCCCCACTGGCACCCCACCCCTACTGTGCCACCACTGCCAACGGCACCTGCATTACTACCCCACTGATGTGCAGGCACTCTGCTGCAAGGCCACTGCCACTCTCAGTGTGAACACATGCAAGGATTCCTCCACTTCACTCCTGCCGGTGCTGTGCCTCAGCTGGCCATTTGAAGAAAGAAGAAAACTGATCTGATACAGGTAAAAAACACACTATAAGAATTTCATAATACAATTGCAAGTATTAACAGCAGAAAAAACCAAGCTGAGGAAAGGATCTCTGAGCTTGAAGATTAGTTCTTCAAATTAACTCAGACAAAAATTTTTAAAAAATAATAAAAAAGAATGAACAAAACCTCCGGGAAATATGGGATTATCTAGAGAGGAAATGTACAACCTATTGGCGTCCTTGAAAGAGAGGGAGAGAAAGCAAGCAATTTGGAAAACATATTAGAGAATATTGTCTAAAAATTTTCCCAAACTTGCTAAAGAGGCCAACATTCAAATTCAGGAAATCCAGAGAACCCCTGTGAGATACAATACAAGATGACTACCCCCAAGACACAGTTATCAGATTCTCCAAGGTCGACATGAAAGAAAAAATATTGAAGGCAGCTAGACAGAAAATGCAGGCCACCTACAAAGAGAATACCATCAGGCTAACAGAGGACCTTTCAGCAGAAATGCAACAAGCCAGAACAAATTGAGAGCCTATAGTCAGCATTCTTAAAGAAAAGAAACTCCAACCAAGAATTTAATATCCGGCGAACTAAGCTTTATAAAGAGAAATAAAATCTTTTTCAGACAAGCAAATGCTAAGGGAACTTGTTACCACGAGACCTGCATTACATGAGGTCCTTAAGGGAGTGCTCAACATGGAAATAAAAGACTGTTACCAGCCACCACAACACACACTTAAGTATATAGACCATTGACACTGTAAAGCAACTACACAATCATGTCTGCATAATAACCAGCTAACGACATGATGACAGGATCAAATCTTCACATACCAATGTTAACCTTGAACGTAAATGTGTTAAATGCCCCAATTAAAAGGTACAGAATGGCAAGTTAAATAAAGTAGCAAGAGCCAACTGTATATCATGTTCAAGAGACCAAACTCACATAAAATGACACCCACAGGCTCAGAGTGAAGGGATGGAGAGAAGTTTCCCAAGCAAATGGAAAACAAAACAAAACAAAGCAGGAGTTGCTATTCTAATTTCAGAGAAAACAGACACTAAGCCAACAATGATTTTTAAAAAAAGACAAATAAGGGCATTACATAATGGTAAAGGGTTCAATTCAACAAAAAGACCTAACTATTCTAAATATACATGCACCCAACACAGGAGTACCAAGATTCATAAAATAAGTTCTTAGACACCTACAAAGAGATTTAGATAACCACACAATAATAGTGGAAGACTTCAACATCCCACTGATCGTATTAGCCAGGTCATCAAGGCAGAAAACTAACAAATATATTTGGGACGTGAACTTGACATGTGACCAAATGAACCTAACAGACATCTACAGAACTCTCTCCCCCAAAACAACAGAATATACACTCTTCTCATCTGAACATGGCATACACTCTAAAATCGACCACACAACTGGCCACAAAATAATTCTCAGCAAATTAAAAAACAATAAAATCATACCAACCTCACTCTTGGACCACAGCACAATAAAAATAGAAATCAATATCAAGTAGATTGACCACAAAATTACATGAAAATAAAATAATCTGCTTATGGATGACTTCTGGGTAAACAATGAAATTAAGGCAGAAACCAAGAAATTATTTGAAACTAATGAGAACAAAGATACAACATACCAGAATCTCTGGTACACAGCTAAAGGAGTATTAAGAGGAAAGTTTATAGGGCTAAACACCCACATCAAAAAGTTAGAAATATCTCAAATTAACAAACTAAAATCATACCGAGAGGAATGAATGGAAAAAGAGCAAACCAACCCCCAAACTAGCAGAAGACAAGAAATAACCAAAATTAGAGCTGAACAGAATGAAACTGAACTGTGAAAATGTATACAAAAGACAAATAAATCCAGAAATTCATTTTTTGAAAGAATAAATAAGATTGATAGACTGCTGGCTAGAGTAATAAAGAAAAAAGGAGAGAAGATCCAAATAAACATAATCAGAAATGACAAAGGGGACATCACCACTGGCTCCACAGAATTATAAAAAGCCCTCAGAGACTATAATGAACACATGTATTCACACAAACTAGAAAACCTACATGAAAGGAATAAATTCCTAGAAACATACAACCTCCCAAGATTGAACCAGGAAGAAATTAAAACTGTGAAAAGACCAATAACAAGTCCTGAAATTGAATCAGTAATAAAAAGCCTGACAATAAGGAGAAGCACAGGACCAGGTGATTCACAACTGGATTTTACCAGATGTATAAAGAATTCTGGTACTATACCTACTGAAACTATTCCAAAAAAGTGAGGAGAAGGGACTTCTTCCTAACTCATCCTAGAATGCCAGCATCATTCTAATACCAAAGCCTGGCAGAGAGACAAGAAAAAGAGAAAACTTCAGGCCAATATCCTTGATGAATACAGATACAAAAATCCTTGACAAAATACTAACAAACTGAATCCAGCAACACATCAAAAAGCAAATTCACACGATCAAGTAGATTTTATTCCTGGGATGCAAGGTTGGTTCAACACAAGCAAATCAATAAATGTGATTCATCACATAAACAGAACAAAAAACTAAACCACATGATCATCCCAATAGATGGAGAAAAGACTTATTAAATGCAGCATCCCTTCATGTTAAAAACTCAAAATAAACCAGGTATTGATGGAACATATCTGAAAATAAAAAGAGCTATCTATGACAAACCCACAGCCAAAATCATACTGAATGGGCAGAAGCTGGGAGCATTAATGCTGAGAACCAGAACAAGACAAGAATGCCCACTCTCATCACTCTTATTTAACACAGTACAGGAAGTCCCAGCTACAGCAATCAGGCAAGAGAAAGAAATTACGGACATCCAAGTAGGAAGAGAGGAAGTCAACCTATATCTGTTTGCAGATAGTATAATTATATACCTAGAAAATCCCATAGTCTCTGCTCAAAAGCTCCTTGATCTGGTAAACAACTTCAGCAAAGTTTCAGGATACAAAATCAATGTACAAAAATTAGTAGCATTCCTATACATCAACAATCTTCAAGCTGAGTGCCAAATCAATAATTCAGTCTCATTCACATAGATACACACACACACACACACACTCCCCCTACACACACACCTAGGAATATAGCTAACTAGGGAGGTGAAAGATCTCTACAAGGAGAACTAAAAATCACTGCTCCAAGAAATCAGAGATGACACAAACAAATGGAAAAACATTTCATGCTTATGGATAGGAAGAATTAATATTGTTAAAATGGCCATGTTGCCCAAAGCAATTTACAGATTCAGTGTTATACTACTAATGACATTCTTCACAGAAGTAGAAAAAATTATTCTAAAATTTACGTGGAACTAAAAAGGAGCTCAAACAGGCAAAGCAATTGTAAGAATAAAGAACAAAACTGGGGATCACATTACCCAACTTCAAACTATACTACAAGGCTACAGTAACCAAAACAGCATGGTACTGGTACAAAACTAGACACATAGACCAATGGGATAGAGAGCCCAGAAATAAAACTGCACACCTACGACCATATGATCTTTGACAAAGTTAACAAAAATGAGCAAAGGACTAGCTGTTCAATATATAGTGCTGGGATAACTGGCTAGCCTTCCTTATACCATATAAAAAAATCAACTGAAAATAGATTAAAGACTTAAATGTAAAACCTAAGAACTATAACAAACCTTGAAGAAAACCTAGGAAATACCATTCTGGACATAGGCCTGGCAAAGGTTTTATGGTGAATATGCCATAAGAACTTACAACAAAAACAAAAATTGACTAGTAGAATTAAACTAAAGAGCAGAAGCACAGCAAAATAAAGTATCAACTGAGTAAACAGACAACCCACAGAATGGGAAAAAATATTTGCAAACTAAGCATCTGACAAAGGTCTAATACGAGACTCTGTAAGGAATTTAAACAAATTTACAAGCAAAACCCAAACGACCCCATCAAACAGTAGGCACATATTAAAAAAAGCTCATCATCACTGGTCATTAGAGAAATGCAAATCAAAACCACAATGAGATACCACCTCACACCACTTAGAATGGCAATCACTAAAAAGTCAGGAAACAACAGATGCTGGAGAGGATATGGAGAAACAGAAATGCTTCTACACTGTTGGTGGGAGTGTAAATTAGTTCAACCATTGTGGAAGACAGTGTGGCGATTCCTCAAGGATCTAGAACCAGAAATACCATTTGATCCAGCAATCCCATTATTGGGTATATACCCAAAGGATTATAAATCATTCTACTATAAAGACACATGCACATATATGTTTATTACAGCACTGTTCACAATAGCAAAGACTTGGAACCAACCCAAATGCTCATCAATGATAGACTGGATAAAGAAAATGTGGCACATATATACTATGGAATACTATGTAGCCATAAAAAGGAATGAGTTCATGTCCTTTGCAGGGACATGGAAGAAGCTGGAAACCATCATTCTCAGCAAACTAACACAAGAACAGAAAACCAAACACTGCATGTTCTCACTCATAAGTGGGAGTTGAACAATGAGAACACATGGACACAGGGAGGGGAACATCACACACTGGTGCCTGTCAGGGGGTGGGGAGTTTGGGGAGGACTAGCATTAGGAGAAATACCTAATGTAGATGATGGGTTGATGGGTGCAGCAAACCACCATGGCACATGTCTACCTATGAAACAAACCTGCACGTTCTGTACATGTATCCCAGAACCGAAAGGATAATAAATAACAAAAAAATAAAAAGTGGGCAAAGGACATAAATGGACAATTTTCAAAAGAAGCCATACATGTGGCCAACAAGCATATGAAAAAATTCTCAACATAATTGATCATCAGAGAAATGCAAATCAAAATCACAATGAGACACCATCTCATACCAGTCAGATTGGCTATTACTAAAAAGTCAAAAAAATAGGCCAGGCACAGTGGCTCATGCCTGTAATCCCAGCACTTTGGGAGGCTGAGGCGGGCAGATCACCTGAGATCAGGAGTTCGAGACCAGCCTGGCCAACATGGTGAAACCCTGTCTCTACTGAAAATAAAAAATTAGCCGAGCATGGTGGCAGGAGCCTCTAATCCCAGTTACTTGGGAGGCTGAGGCAGGAGAACCACTTGAACTCGGGGAGGCAGAGGTTGCAGTGAGCCAAGATTGCGCCATTGCACTCCAGCCTGGGGGACAAGAGCGAGACTTCGTCTCAACAAAACAAAACAAAACGAAAGTCAAAAAATACCAGATGCTGGTGAGGTTGTGAAGAAAGGGGAATGCTTATACACTGTTGGTGGGAATGTAAATTAGTTCAGCCTCTGTGGAAAGCAGTTTGGAGATATCTCTAAGAACTCAAAACTGAACTACCATTCAACCCAGCAATGCCATTGCTGGGTATATAGCCAAAGGAAAATAGATCATTCTACCATAAAGACACATGCAGTTGTATGTTCATTGCTGCATTATTCCCAATAGCAAAGACATGGAATCAACCAAAATGCCCATCAATGGTAGATCGGATATAGAAAATGTGGTACATATACACCAGGGAATACTGTGCAGCCAGAAAAAGAATGAGATTATGTTCTTTCCAGCAACATGGATGGAGCTGGAGGCCATTGTCCTAGGTGAAATAACATAGGAACAGAGAACCAAATACCATATATTCTCACTTATAAGTGGGACCTAAACACTGAGTACATATGAACACAAATAAGGGAATGACAGAAACTAGGGTCTACTTTAGGGTGGAGGGTGGGAGGATGGTGAAGATTAAGAAACTACCTATCAGGTACCATGCTTATTATCTAAGTGACAAAATAATCTGTTCACCAAACTCCCATGACATACAATTTACTCATGTAACAAACCTGCACATGTGTCCCCAGAGCGTAAAACGAAAGTGAAAGAAAAAAAAAAAGAAAGAAAGAGGAAGGAATGAGTGCTTAGAGAGATAAGGAGACAATTAGTGTAATATATCACCCTGGCAAGTCAAAAGGTGAGACATTTTTTCAGTAGACTGTAGTGAGCAGCAATAACAAAATATGAGATTTCCAGGGCAATGAGGACTTGATAACAATATTTGCATTTGGTAGTTATGGTGATTTCATAGAGAAGTGTTTCAGTCAAGAGGTAGTTGTAGAAACTTTAAAATGTAAAGGAAAGATGGATGTTTAGGAAGTAGAAATATTTCCGTTAATTTCTGTTAGATGAGTGATTTGAAGCTTGCTTTTGGTGATCTTCGGTCTTTCCCTGTAATGCTGAGTCAGTGTACAGTAATGGGTAGGACAGTAGAGTTAGTAGAAGATCAGAAAGTCAAACTTAGGTTCAAATGCTGACTTTTCTATATATTCAGGTTGAGCATCCCAAATCTGAATATCTGAAATCCAAAATACTCTAAAAGCTGAAAATTTTTGAGCGCCGACATGATTCTCAAAGTAAATGCTCATTGGAGTATTTCCAATTTTGAATTTTGGGGTTTGGGATGCTTAACCCATAATTATAATGCAAGTAATCCAAAATCTAAAAAAAATCTGAAATTCAGAAAAAAATTCAGAAAAAAATTGATATCCATAACACTTGTGGTCCCAAGTGTTTTGGATAAGGGATACTCAACCAGTAGTTGTGTGTTACCTTAGCAGAAGTTACCCAGCCTCTTACTTTTTCCTCTGTAATAAATATACAATGGCATTACATCATGCAAGCAAAGCACTTAGTACACACCTTGGCACATAGTAACTATTCTGAAAAGGTAGCTATTATTATTATTACCTCTCTTAATCATTGAAAAATGCATGATGATTTTAATCCCAGAAAAGTAAACATTTATTGTGACAAATTTTTAGTTTATATAATTGTCCTCCTAACCAGGAGTAATAAAATTTACTTGTTTTTTTAAAAAGTAGCAATAGATAAATTACTTAACCTCTCAATTTTATTCTTCTCAAATGAAAATGGAAATAATAAGAGTACCAACACCACAAGTTTTCACTAAGGATCAAATTAGAAAATGAAAGTAAAAATACTTTGCCAATTATGAAACATGAAATATTTAGTTATTATTCTCTTTATTAATTAATATAACTTTGATCCATTGACTTTTAAGAGCATACTATTAGATTTATATCTTCAGTTTGACTTCTGTTTAATGGTAATTCATAAAATTAATAAGGACCTTTTACTAGAAAGCTTTTTCAAAGTGCTTTTATATTTTTACCTTACAAGATCCTCACAAAAGCTCTGCGAGGAATAAAAGACAATGGTTATTAGAGGCTAACGAAATTGACTTTTCAGTGTGCAGTGTCTTCTTACCAATGTGGGCTTTTCTTTTGGTTTTTAGATATAAAATTACAAAATCCAATAGTTGATTTACAAAGTTATTCAATTTAGTGATTACTTTGCATCATTCTAGATAATTGTTTAATGTAATGGCAACATCCAGAAGAAGTAGGCTTTAAAGGTTTTAATACAATTAACATGTTTATGTATGAATGAGACATGGTTCATGTTACCATGGTAACATGGTCCAAAATGGTACAACACTTATAATCAAATAGCTAAACTCATATTACATTAAATTGGGGTGACTGTTTTTTTCATCACTGAACCAAAAGTGGATTCTAATTTTCTGTATTCAGTCTTTCTTTCTGTAGGAGATGAAAGACTAGTCCTGAACATTTGTCCTCACTGACTCCCTTTTCTAACTTCTAATTATTTTCATTATTTCGTTTCGGATTTTCTCTGAGATCTACAGGAATTCAGGGTCCCAAACTGGAAAATAATAAAGTAACTAAATATAGCAAGAAGACAATCATGTGAGTCTTGAGTATTCCTGAGCATTATAGTCAGAGGTTCCAACTGGACAACAGATTCATGGGTAGAACATGCTGCATTCAATTCAGTTGGTATCTATCGAGCATAGAGATAGTAGTATCATGAATGAGGATGGGGATTTTATAGTAGCAATATGAGAATAAGAGGAATAATAAAAATTTCCATGTTTATATAAGAGAAGAAACTAATTATCTTATTGAAAAGAGTTTTTCATCATCTTGGATACATTATGCAAAGACTTTTACTTTTTCCATGATATAATTTTTTTTTTTTTTTTTTTTTTTTTTGAGATGGAGTCTCACTGTGTCACCCAGGATGGAGTGCAATGGCATGATCTTGGCTCACTGCAACCTCTGCCTTCCAGGTTCAAGCGATTCTCCTGCCTCTGCCTCCCGAGTAGTTGGGATTACAGGAGTGTGCCACCACGCCTGGCTAGTTTTTGTACTTTTAGTAGAGACGGGGTTTCGCCATTTTGGTCAGGCTGGTCTCGAACTCCTGACCTCAGGTGATCTGCCCGCCTTAGCCTCCCAAAGTGCTGGGATCACAGGCGTGAGCCACTGCACCCAGCCCATGATACAAATTTTATGCCAAAGCTTTGCTAATTCTTTGCCTTTCTCACAATTAGTTTATTAAGAGGGTCCCTATAACTATGTCTTTTTTAATAACATGGACAATAGTATCACTTAATACCAATTCTGTACTACAGTAAGTAACATTTTGGTGACATTTTGAAGTATTTCTGAGTGGACCATGGAGAAATTCAAATAATGACAAAAATTTGTGTGTAATATAATTTATTTACATGGCTTCCATGTTGATGTCCTTCAATTTTAAATTTTTAACCCAGATCTTTTTCCAAACCTTAGATTTACATTCACCACTGCTTCAAGAGAGGTAATGTTTTCACCTCTGATTTTTCACTTACAGTTACCTCAAAATCAAACACATTCTTGACTTCGCTCCTCCCAACTGTTTGCCATCTTGAATTCTGCAACTCATGATTGAGTGAAGATACTCCCTTAAATCAATCATGCCAAGTGGTAAGTAGGCACTGATTTCTCATTTTACCTCACATTTTCTGCTCACCTCCACCTCCCACAGAATATATGACGGTGTTGATTTTATCTCCAAATAGCTCACATATCTGTTTTGTTTGTTCAACCTCACCACTTTGATCATCAATTCTTGCTTGTCTTGTTACAGAAATAACTTCTTAACTGTTGTGCCTTCACAGGTCTCATATCTTTCCAATTCATTCTCCTAACGACTGCCAGAATGATCTTTCAAAAACATAAGTTTGATTAGTCCATTTCCTTGCTTAGAACTAGGCTATGACTTAAAGTGATAAAGTCCAGAGTCTTAAAAATAGGTGGCAAGGGGCAGAGAGAGCCAGCTTATACTTACTGAGCCCTTGGAGTACAATAGTCTGTCTCTCTGGTATGCATTTTACATATATCTTATCATTTAATCCTGACAAAATCCTGTGATGTTCTCATTGTATAGAAGAGTATAATTGGGACTCAGAGGTTAGACGATAAGCTAATAAGTGCTAAATAAGGGGTCTTCCTGCTTACAAGGTCCATACTCTAGCTGCTACATCATGCTTCTTTCCACACAATTTAGCCCCAGCTGATCTTTCTAATTTCATTTCTTGTAGCAACAATACCCCAGCCAAGTTCCTTCAGATTCTCACACTACCACACTGACAAAGCCTTTGGATATGGTGTTTCCTCTATCACGAATGCTCTTTTCAATCCCACGAACCTAAATAACTCCTAACAATTCTTCTAAGGCGACTTTCTCTAAACAGAGGTTCTCATTGGACAATAGATTTATCGGTAGGACATGCTACGCTCAATTCAATTGCTATCTATTGTGAGTAGAGATATTTTAAAAATCTCCCCCAGTGCATAAGCAAGGTTAAAATCCACTGTTCTAGGTGAGTTTCCTGGCCTCTTTGGAAGACTTAGCCTAGTCTTCTGTTTTTGCTAGACCCCGTTCAGCTTTCTACTGTAATTTTCATTAAGCTATTATAATTTTGTCTTAGGATGTATGTCTTCACCTCTGGAATGTGAACCTCCCAAAGGCAGAAATAATGTTAAAATACAGAGGCTTTTGAATGTATGTTACATAGTGATCCAGTATGTCCACACACACACACACACACACAGAGAGACACAAACACACACACACACAAACCATTGAACCAAAGTTTTGCGAACAACATTGAAACTTACTTAAAAGTGATGGACTCCTTATTTCTATTCTATTTTATTAATTTCATTCATTTCTATCTTAAAAATATGGATTGATACTCATTAAATTGATTATACAACCCAGTACTTTTACTGAACTGTTTTTGAAAAGCACCTTTCTTGGGGCCCTTATGATGGAATTAGGTCCCTTATAACAAGAGGAAGTGTCATCAGAGCGCTCTCTCTCTCTTTGTTATGTTAGGACACAGAGAGAAGGCAGCCATCTACAAACCAGGAAGAGGGGCCATCACCAGGCCCTGATCTTGGAATCCCAGCCTCCAGAACTAAGAGAAATAAATTGCTGTTGCATAAGCCTTCTTTCTCTTATCCACCCCCCAAAAACGAAAGAAAATCATCTCTCTGAACGTGTTTGTATCACCAGACCTAACACCATGACACATGGCAGGTGTTTAGCAAAGATATGCTGAATTAATAAAAGTTCTCAGAAAAATTATATATATATACACACACACACACACACATATATATATGTATATAATTTTTAAATATCCAGAGCAGAAGGCATTCATCACCAGGCAAATTAAAATATCAAAATTCACTTTCACACTCTTTAGACAACAATCAAAATGGAAAGATTAAAAAATACATATAAAACTCAATTCAAACTAAAGCAACAGGAAGGAGTACACTAAAGGTTTCTTCTCCTTAGAATTAGGGGCCCTTAAATTGCCTCTGCATTCTCAGATGGTCCAAGAAATATGATACTCCAATTTATTCAAGGTACTAATTGTGCTATTAAGATTGCATTCTTTCTTCTTTCTTCGGAATTAATCAGTGGGCCAAAATTTTGGTGAGAAACTTCTCCAATTTTATTTTATTTTATTTTTTAAATTTATTTTTTTTGAGACAGAGTCTCGCTCTTTCACCAGGCTGGAGTGCAGGCGCACCATCTCAGCTCACTGCAACCTCCGCCTCCTGGGTTCAAGCAATTCTCCTGCCTCAGCCTCCTGAGTAGCTGGGTCTACAGGTGCGCTCCACCATGCCCAGCTAATTTTTGTATTTTTAGTAGAGATGGGGTTTAACCATGTGGCCAGGATGGTCTCGGTCTCTTGACCTCGTGATCCACCTGCCTCTGCCTCCCAAAGTGCTGGGATTACAAGCCTGAGCCACTGTGCCCAATTTTAATAACATATTAGAAATCAAAGATATCTTAATTCATAGGTGTACTCAGATGTACAATTCAAAGTTTATCAAACCTGTCTCTCTGGAAATGTTTTATTTTTCAGGAGAAAATTTTTATAATGGGGGGATTGAGAGGAGACATAGGTAAAACATGAGATTAGGGAAGGGAGTGATTTGAAAGATATGGCCTGAGACATGACCCAGATCACAGATGAAGGAATCTCATATATTTATTGCTCCTTAGTTTGTCTTGCTGAGAAAAATATATTAATTACACCACCCTTATGACCATCATAAAGGTCACCACATCCCCACATCCCCACATCGTCTTTACAAGCTAATATTACAATGATCTCTCAGGGGTACTTAGAGAACCGCTTAATATTTGTGAAACTCTTGTGAAATATTCAGAAAGACACGGAGTCTTTCCATTTTCAGTTAGTTACCCAGGGTTTTATGGTAGTACTTTGAACCATGAACAGCTTTGTCAACTCTCTTAGGCCCAAAGCAGAAAATGTTGTGGACAGAGAAATAATCTGATTCAATTATGAATATAGTTTTTTTATATAAAGGATAAATCTGCAATTTAAACATTTGGAAACTTTCACCCCTAAAGGCCTTATATGGCGTTCTATAACAATACATTTGCTTAAAAATTCCAGTTAGCGTATCAGAAATAACAATATTTATAAGAAACATCCCCTTATCCTGAAGTATAAGGACAACTGTAATGTTCTTGATTTTAGTAAAGAAAGTGAGTTATACCTTTTTATAATATGGGAGGAAGTTCTAATGTCTTTCAGAGAAGAGTTAATCATGTTAATTCCATTCAGAAGGTATATGCTTTATATTACACATATGTTTAAATAATGTATGAATCATGATTATTGCTGAGAGAATAAATATCTTAGGAAGTGGCTGATAGACAAAAGTGATAGGTAGTCTAGCAAGAGCTGGAGTCTCCATATATAGAAAAATGGATTGACAGTCTTAGAGAAAAACACATTTTGTGAAGGTTTTCACCCTCTGTCTTCATTCACTAGCATTTGTATGAAGTAAATCATCACTACTTTTGGGGTAGACAGATATATCAAAATCTGTTGGCAGAGCTGTTGCTTTGGCTAGGCATTTCAAATTTCCTTTTTTTAATATATGAGAACTATGATTGCTATATAGCATGAGTCTATGAATACAATGCTACCAGCTTCTTCGAATGAAGTGAAAAACATGCCATTTCACTTTTCTCCTACATACATATTATAGAAAATTCCCTTTGTTCAAAATAAAAATTCATAGAGGGAAAAGAAGCAAACACTTCCATTTAGCTGAAATACTGAAATTGCATGTAATCTCTTAAGGTATGCTGTTTTATTTACTTTCAAGCTTGACATTTCCATTTGTTGCTCTTCAACACCAGTTTCTTGACTCAATTCAATCAGCTGAAATGTGCCATTAACAATAATCAATAGTTTCAGTAGTTTACCGTTTTTACCATGACATCTCCAAGTCTTTCATCAAAAGATCGTTATCCAACTATCTAACTAAAAATCAGAGTTGGCCATAAATGTCATTTCATTCCATAAAATGTAGTTTAAACCTCAGGCAAGTGAGATTTATAGAAAACACAATATTAGCTGCCAGGGAAGAGGGAAACTGTCTCTGTTTTAAAATAATTTTAGAATCTTAGTTAACCTTACTATAGTTAAGAAGCAAATGTTGAGGTTTTCAGGAGCCCTATGGGAGTTTTATCTGGATTTTGAGAATAAATATAGTTTATCACTTTGGGGTTGAGGCAGTAAAAAGCCCCTGCCTTATTCCCAAACTCTCTCTTTTTCTACCTCAGGTACACTGAAAGTTGCGTGTAATATGTGCCCTAGCTCAAAGACGGAAAAGAGTAGCCTGATCGACATTGGACTTTATGTGAGCAACAAATAAACTTTGGTTTGGTTAAGCCACTGGACAAAAACAAATAAATACATTTTCTTGAGTAACATGGGATAAGCTAAGACATTTTCTCAGCATGATTTCCAACTGCTTTTGAAAGAGAGATCAGAAATCTAAACATAAAGTATTTATTTTCCATGGTTCCATAGTAAATATAGTTAGGACACATGGTGAATCTTCCCTTTAATGATTCATAAGCTTGCAGTTTCTCAAGATTAGAAATACAGATAAATTTTCATTATGTAATACAGCAGATATAAATACAAATTGTATCGTAGAAAATAGATGTGGTTTTGCCCTCAACTAGAATTATTCACTACTTAAAGAGATGTTTTATTAAGTGCTGGACATCAAATAATTTTTTAGTCTTTGGGCTATTCTTTATTTTTCAAAGTAATCTGCTAAAAATAGACTTAACCAAAGTTTATTATTTACCTATCATAGCTGACGAGTAAAATGTAAACCCATGTTGTTTTGTTTTGTTTTTGTTTTAGTTTTTGAGATGGAGTCTCACCTCTGTCACCCAGGCTGGAGTGCAGTGGCACCATCTCGGCTCACTGCAACCTCTGCCTCCCGGGTTCAAGCAATTCTCCCACCTCAGCCTCCCAAGTAGCTGGGATTATAGGCGTGGGCCACCACGCCTGGCTAATTTTTGTATTTTTAGTAGAGACGGGGTTTCGCCATGTGAGCCAGGCTGGTCTTGAACTCCTGACCTCAGGTGATCCAGCCGCCTTGGCCTCCCAAAGTGCTGGAATTATAGGCGTCAGCCACTGCATCTGGCCAAGAAACTCATGTATCTATTAAAATTCTGGAATGGCTTTATCAGCATTTGCAATATTATACAATAAAATTTTATTTATGAAATAGCCTAAGCCAAATATATTATAGTAGTACATTGTCTAACCATACATCTAAGAGTGAGCAAAAAACTCTATATTTGCATTGCCCTTATATTCTGTCACAAGCCATGGGAGATATCTATAAAGTCTGGTACTTTTCTAAACAAATTACCTCCAAATGATCAAACTAACTCAACATGCATTTTGGAGGAGAAAGTGGGGTCAAAGCAGGATGATGAAGCAAGAATGATAAATTCAGGAGCCATAAATTGCCAGTGTTACCTACTCCTATGCACCAGAGCAGCAAAGTAGATCAACTATCACATCAAAAAATAAAAACAGGAGAAGGAGAATAATAGGAGGAAGAGAGGAGAAGAACTTCTGCTTATTGTGATTTGATTCTGGAATTATTTTTTCAAACTAGAATATACTATCATGTTTTTTTATAATAATTTAAAAATATCAAAAAATAAAGTTAGTCTAAAAAATCAATCATTTTATTATAATGATTTATATCCAAATTGTATTTGAAAGACTAGTACAGTTATTATATCAAGTCAGAAAAACCAACTATACATAACAAAACTCCATAATGGTTCAGGAAAATTATACCAGGTATTGCGAGTAAACTTTAAGAGCTTCCTTGTACTACAGAATATGATTCTCACCAAGACTCCATTTAAACAAAACTACCCCAAACTCTGTTTTCACTGTTTATGCATATGGAACTTTATGGAAATAATTTTTGTTTCTAGGAAAAACAATTGTCTGAAAATTGTTTGATCATTAACTATGACAAATTTAGCCATCTCATTCTTATTTTCACAGATCATGTTAGGAAGAAAGCTACAAAATGCCAGATTAACATTTCAAAACATATTTGAAAGTAATGAAGGGAAACTGATTCAGTTAGCAATGCTAAATAAAACAGACAATTCATACAGATGCTTTCCCTGTAAAATATTAAATAAACACTCAAAAATGTCAACTTTTAAAATTTAATAAACCAATCCCTAAGTTATTTCTCTGAGCAAAGTTTCTCCTTGACCGAAACTCTTGGTTTTTTTTGTTTTTTTTTTTTTGAGGCGGAGTCTCGCTTTGTTGCCCAGGCCGGAGTGCAGTGGCCGGATCTCGGCTCACTGCAAGCTCCGCCTCCCGGATTTACGCCATTCTCCTGCCTCAGCCTCCTGAGTAGCTGGGACTACAGGCGTCCGCCACCTCGCCCGGCTAGTTTTTTGTATTTTTTAGTAGAGACGGGGTTTCACTGTGTTAGCCAGGATGGTCTCGATCTCCTGACTTCGTGATCCGCCCGTCTCGGCCTCCCAAAGTGCTGGGATTACATATGCAAATGTTTTTCGGATCAGAGCATGTACTTTTTCTAAGATGAGGGTGTTAAGTGGAATTATAAATAATGTTTCCTTCTCTCTCTGCCTCTCTCCTCCTTGTCCAAATGCCGAAATATATCAGGCTGTATAAAAGCAACTATTTTGTTTTGTCCCTGGCTTGTCAGTTACAAGTACAAATGCTGAGAATTGTTCAATTGGATCCACAAGAGTGCTAAAGCGGAAATGCTTGACTTACTTGCCATTGTTTCATCAGCTCTTTTACTCCCTTGGAGTCTTCCAGGAGCCTTTCCTTACGGGTAGCATCCTGTAGGACATTGGCAGTTGTTTCAGCTTCTGTAAGCCAGGCAAGAAACTTTTCCAGGTCCAGGGGGAACTGTTGCAGTAATCTATGAGTTTCTTCCAAAGCAGCCTCTTGCTCACTCACCCTGTGAAGGAACAAATGTTCAGATGCAGTTATTAAATATCAGAATGGTACACCTAGTGAACTCCACAAAAAGAGAAAGATGGAGGAACTAAATTATAATATACCAACAATGGGGTGAGTTGTTGCTACAGCTCTTCCTTTAAGCAACAGCTATAATACTGTGCAGTCTATTTACTTTCATTTTTATTTAACCTAAAGGCATTTGTATGGGGGAAGGCATGCAATAATGACAATTATAGATTTCTATAAACCCCTCTCCACAGAGGAGGTTTTATATATATATATAAATATATATATAAACATATATGTATATATATGTGAAATATATATATATTTGAACATTTGCAAGTTCATTTAAAAGTTCAAAGTATCTTTTTTCAATTTTGTAGTTTTTGTTGGTCAATTTTGAAAGCTTATTTTTAATATACTGCCAAATTTGAGACTAACCTTTGTAGTTAAAACCCTAAAATCCCTGTACCATGCTTGTCTTTGATGTTGCTCTGAGGCAGAAAACAAGCATTTGATATGCAAGGAGAAAAGTCAAGAAAATACGAACCTAGAGTCAAAAGGAAAAGACTAGAGGAAAAGACAAAAAGAAGGGGATTGGAGGGCAAAGGAAGAAAGACTAACAAGTAGAGAAATAACATTTCATAGAAACTATCATTTTGTGCAAACTATCATTTTGCATGACTCCGGTTTATACCTATTGTGTTATTTTTGTATTTAATTACTTGATCATACAACTGAGAACATTTTCCAAAATAAAAATGTTATGTGCAACATAAAAGAGTAGAGCCTTAAAGCCAGGCAGATCTGAGTTCAATTCCCAATGTTCCTTACCAGTTATGTGATATGGCAAGTTACCTCTCTGATTCTCAGTTTCTCATCTGCAATATCTATTGCTGTGATGAGAATTAAAATAGAAAATTCCTGTGAGGTTGAGTGCCCCACACGTTATACAGTTATACATTACAGTTACTCAAAAACGTTAGTTCCTTCTACCCATATCCCATTTCCCCATTCCTGTAATATTTTAAAAGGATGAAACAAACTCTTTCATGACAAAAACTCTAAAAATGTATTCATATTTTTGATCATATATATAATGCATGTATTGTGGATACATACACATATGCCCTCAGCAAATATCTATATAATAATAGCTTAGAAAGGAAAATTGCCTTAGGCATTAACAGTCCCATTGAAAAAGATTCAGGTAAACTTTGTCTGCAATGAGGAAATTAGTACTCTATTTAAATGTCTTATTTGCCTTCTATTACTACACAAACACTTTCTGGGATTAAACATAAGCTAAAAATGGATTTTAAAAAATTGAACACTTGAATATGATACCCATTGCTTGTTAAGATGTGATTGTCAATAATTATGCAAAACTGCAATTTATTTCAGCAGCAACTTTATCATGGGATGTGCAAACCAGGCAATAAACAACTGCTGCCGAGCCAGCGGCAGCAAAGCCCCCGGAAGAGCTGTTTATTCATCATGGGTGAGGTTTTTGCTGAGCACACAGTCTTCCACAGTGGAGTTTCAGTGCTCATACTGGATAAAAATCTTCCGTCTGCATTAACTAGTGGAGGGTAGAATAGGTTTATGAGGATGCAGCTACTGGAAAAAAAGTAAGCATTGCACTAAGCTATTTATCAACTCCTAAATAAACTTTAATACTGCACAGCTGAAAGGTAGTGTAGGCTTCTGGTTGGGCAAATAAATTAAACCTCGTGTAGTTCAAGGGCTAACGTGGACTGCCGGCTCCCTGTTTATCTAGTTTTCAGGCAAACTATCAACGCAAAGAGAAATATCAAAATAGTCATTTATCTTTTTATTTATTACGGTTGAAAAATTCAGAACCATTGCAACAACTCCAAGAATCTTGATGTTACAATTGGGCATGCACCTTACAGTCTGAACCATGTGTAACTGCTGACAATTGACTGGGTTTGACCTACAAAAGTGGCAGTTTCATGCAGTTTGCATTAAGACTTACTCCATCTCCAGTGCACAATTTGGAACAGAAATAGGCTGTCGCATTCCAGCATATAAATGCAGGGTTAGACATTTGACATATTTTCTAATGTAGTCCCATTTCAAACAAAATTTAAAAATATGAAATCTCCCATGGCAGAGTGAAACTTAGAGAATGTAATGTTGTGTATTTTATCAGCATCAGCTTCATGATGAGTTGCACTTGCTACATCTTAGCTCCTCTATCCTTAAACTAGAAATGCCGCTTACCCTCTGCTTCCAGAGGAAGTAACTAGTAAATAACTTTCCAAGAGTTATTTGCAAAATGCAATGCACATAAATCAGATGAAAGAGTTCTACCGAGACAATGCGATTTTCAGCCAAATCCTACCAGCAAGTTTGCTGCTTTGTAAATTAGGTCCTTAGGGAAGAACAGTAACTCTTTCAGGACAGTAAGGAACCATTTTCCTAAATGATACCCTTGTGGTCTGAAATATTGACAACATCAGGCTGAATATTTTCTAATTTGGAAAATACGTTAAAAATTCAATGGCAATAACAGCAGAAAATCTCCTCAAATGAGCTCCTTTACATGCCTCTTTAATAATAGGTAAGACTGTTGTTTCCTGCTTGTGTGCAGGTTTTACGGCTTCAACATTTCTCTTGGAATCTGTGTGTGTGTACATTGAATTCCTAAATTTTAATTGTGCCAGGTCTAGTCTAGAATTAGTCAAGAATACTTAATTTCCATATCTGTGCATTCAACATGTTCTAAATGTATCATATAGTTTTAAATTTTCCTGAACCATATGGGTTTAAATGGCTTATATGATAAATAAAATGTAAAAAATAAGAATCATAAAGAAAAAAAAGATATGTTTAGAAAAAAAACCCAAAGTCCTCGAATTAGATTTTTTTAAATTCCTTCTTCCAAGTTATCAAACCACAGGCCCTGGAGAAAATTTGCCTGAATTTTAAAAGTAACAATGACCAGATATTAGAAACTGTAATAATGCTTTGCAAACAGAATCTACTGTATTGGTTAAGTACTTTTTTTACATAACAAAGTTTTATAATCAGCTATTCCAGCTTTATGGTCCACAAAAATAGCTGAGAATTTGATGGAGTAAGGAATAATGTGATTTCAGAAGGTTTTCATTCTATTCATAAGAGCACTGTGTACCGTTCTCAGTATGTAAATAAGGGCAGCCTGAAACAGTGTTCTCATAGTCCATGGACCAGCAGCACTAGCATCGTCTGAGAAGTTATTAGAAATGCAAATTCCCAGGCCTCAATCTAGCCCTGCTGAATCAGAGACTCTGGGTAAAATCCAGCAAGCTGTGTTTTAACCAGCCTTCCAATATATGCTAAAGCTGGAGAATCACAGTTGCCAGAGACCAAATTTGAGAACGACTGGTGTAGGAGATGCTAAGCTGGGCTGCCCAGACCCCTTTTCAGGACTGAAATACTTCTGACCCCAGCTGCTGGTAGTGCTACTGGCTGATAGTCCTCAGCTGTTATCCCTATTTGAGAGGTGGCCTCAGCTAAAGAGAGGTGCCTAGCCCAAAGTTACCCACTATGTCCCCGAGATGGGCTGCACGTATTGGTTGATGAGAGAGTTGTGGGGTATGAAATCCTGGGTCCCTTGCTGCAACTCAGGACAATTCTGAAGGGCTATCCTACCTTCAGACTTCAGAGATCCTCCTGGGGAAGGCTAGGAAGGAGAGGCGGAGGGTTGACTGTGTTGTAGTCGTGACTGTATGGTAGCCCAGCTTCTCCTTCTGCCCAGTCTTGCTCCCGCGCCTTTCCTCCCTTCACAGGTGTTAATCCTGAGAGCACTCTCCAATAAAATTCCTTCATGCTAATCACTTTCTCAGAATCTGCTTTCTGGGAGAACCTGACCTCCTGAATTTTCACGCTGAACAAGGATTTTACAAATATACTTGCCTAAGAAATATATGTGGTCTCCAAAGGGAACAAGATGGAGGATTCTCACATGCAGTAATTGTGCCTGAATTGCTACTGCACTTTTGGTTGCCCTTTAAGGAAACCTATAGATAATGCAGGTTTGCATTATCATCAGTTACAAGCAAGAATCTACTGAAGGAGCAGAGTGTTGGAGCTATAAAGCTTAGTGCAACCCTATACCTGCCAAACAAAGTGTTTATCCAGAGACAATTTTGCAGGAAGGTAAAGAATCACAGAAGGCATGTTTTCAGCACATCCATTTTCTTTTTAAGACCTGATGATCAATGAGACAATCAGATAAGTATATTCTGACCTGTCATTAGAACCCTACCCCTGCCACACACACACACGATGGTATTTCTGAATAAATCTCTAAGACTCCATTGAGTTGAATATCTTCAATTTCTTATCCCCAACATAATACATGAAAAGGAAAAAGGAAGGCAGATCTAATGTACAGCATGGAAGATAATTTTTAAAGCTAACATCGACATAACTCTTTATATGTTTTCAAACATATTCAGAGTTATTCTATCGTCACTTCATAAGATGTTTTCCATTTTTCTACCTACCTTCTTTTTCTTTGTATACTCAGCTGGTTATTGCATTCTCTGCCAATGGCTTTAAACTCGATACTCGTTACTTTCCAAGGTAAGCCTAAAGAGCTTAATTATTGTATAGACACTATTCTACTATTAGATATATGGATGAAAAATACTTTATCAGTGCATTATATTGTGGGATTCTAAGTGTGTAGGTATAACAGAAACATATTGAGTATTTTTAGAAAAAGGCTCAATCTGATATGAAAGGTTATTTTGCCCAGGTTATTTTAAAATGTGATAAACTAGAAACGTTCAAAGAACTCAGTCTTCTGCTAAATAACACTTTCACTATGCCCTGGCATTGTTATAGAGTAACCACATAAAATACTCTAAATCTTTCCTTCCTAGTTTATTTGCAATTTAGCCACTATAATTTCCTATGATATTTTAGGAGAAAGATTAAAGAACCATTATTTTGTTCCTTTTTTCTGATGGGATATAGGTTAGAGACCTTAGTAGCACCTGGATGTAAGATCAAAATGATTCTTGCCATATCAACCACTACTCATAGAACCAGAGTTAATCTGAAGTTCAAATTTCCTGTAACCATAACAGTTCCTACTAGTTTGCTAGTAAATTGCATTTTGATTTTAAAACATAACTTTATATTGAATTGGTGAGGGGAAGTTAGAATTTTGTCACCTATGGATATACAGCACTTTGTAGAAAGGATTCCTTTTAATCTCTAGCAATTATATTAGTAATGTGCACTAATGAGAAGCATGAATCTAAGCAAAAACTGTAAACATTGCCTGACTAGTAGTCCATTCCTAGCAAAACCAACTCTGGTTTTATCTGTCTTTGGGCAACATCTACCTACAAATATGACTGGAGAAGGGTGGTGGCAATGAGAGAATGTTTGTCTTTTCTTCTCTGTTACGAAACTGTAAAGTGAGGAATATATGACATCATTTTAATTTAACTTCTGGTGCTTGCTTTTCATCCACAGCATGAGGAATAGCAGATCTAATGTACAGCATGGAAGATAATTTTTAAAGCTAACATCCACATAACACTTTATGTTTTCAAACATATTCAGAGTTATTCTATCATCACTTCATAAGATATTTTCCATTTTTGTACCTACCTTCTTTTTCTTTGTGTACTCAGCTGGATATTTCATTCTCTGCCAATGGCTTTAAACTTGATACAGATTATCTTTAATTTTAAACCTCATTCTTATTTCCACATGCCTACCAACATCTAATTCAATAATTCATCCATGCATCCATTCCATACCTATTGTGTACCAGGATCTGTGCCTGATGATGGTGACAGAAAATCCAATAATACCTGGACTTTGGCATTTAGCATATTCAAATCTAATAGAGGGTACAGATAGGTAAACACTTAACTAGAGTTACAATGTGATTAAGGCTATAAACCATCTGGAGTCCTTACCCCTAGCGCAAATGTAACATGTATCAGTCTGCATTCATAAACTTCTATCTCAATTTGCCAAACAAGTAATAAATATATCTTAAACATGTTTTACTCTTTCTATCAAAAGAGGTAGGGATCATCCAGCAAGGCTTTATCTCAAAATAGAGTGATAGATGCTCAATAAAAGTTTGCCTAACTAATTTTCATAAAAATAAAAAAACCTTTTAGTACAGTACAGGCTTTTGCTGGTTTCATTTTAGGGCTAGAGAGACTGATTCTGAGAGAATTGTAATGATGCTCCCAAGGTTGTATACAAGTTAAGTGGCAGAGCTGGGGGTATAGCCCAAGTCTTGCATTCCAGAAAAGAAGTTTTTGTAACTCCAAAGACAGATATTGGAATACACTCCTCTCTGATATATTCATTGTACTAAAAGAAAGGCGCAAGGAAGATTATGTCACTGAATCCTGGTCTTCATTTTAGAGCACAAATTTAATTTTCTGTTACTGCCATATGCAGGGTCATTGAAACATACAAATACCTACATACAAGGGAACACATACATACAAGGATATTCTCATATCCAAACTATTGCAGAAAAGATCTCGCTGGTCTTTGCTTTAAAATAAAAATCCATTTTTAATGCAAATTTGCTAGTTTGCTGTTCACCAACATATGAATTAACGAGGTTTTCATCCCCTCTCTCTTGAGGTCTGGTACTAAATTACTCGAACTCTCCAGAGTTAATTGGAAACCATGACCTAAATGTTCCCAAAGTATTGCTGATTAGTTCTCAGAAAACTCATTCCCATCTTTCGTCACCCCAGACACCACAGGATGACTTTTTAACATGTGCAGTAGCAACACACTGGCATGAGAAATAGATTAATCCTCCAAAGATAAACCACAGCTTTGAAGCTATCTGTGTAAACTTCTTTCACTGATACATTTTTTTTTAAATACACATATCACTTAGACTTTAGATAGTAAGAGAGTATAGGCATTATCAATCATATAAGAATTTTTTTTTTTTTTTTTTGAGACATAGTCTTGTTCTGTCACCCAGACTGGAGTGCAGTGGCGTGATCTCAGCTCACTGCAAGCTCCGCCTCCTGGGTTCACGCCATTCTCCTGCCTCAGCCTCCCGAGTAGCTGGGACTACAGGCGCCCGCCACCATGCCCAGCTAATTTTTTGTATTTTTAGTTGAGACGGGGTTTCACTGTGTTAGCCAGGATGGTCTCGGTCTCCTGACATCGTGATCCGTCTGCCTCGGCCTCCCAAAGTGCTGGGATTATAGGTGTGAGCCACCGCGCCCAGCCAAGAAATTTTGAAAGACACATTTCATCTCTCATTTTTTTACCCTTATGAATGTTTTTAAAATAGAGATTTGCAAATTTATCATTAGGGAAACAACCATAATTATACACTTTCCCTAAAACCATTAATACTTTCCTGAAGAGACCTGCATTAGGAGACAGCAGTAGAAAATGTGTTTTCTACTTCACTTTGCATTACTCGTTTCATTTGATTTGTATTTCAACTCATAAATCACTGAAAAAAAATAGTTGATAAAGAAATGTACACAGTGTTATGAGCAGATGAAATACACATCTCTATACATACATATAGTTTTTTCTTTCTTGAATTTTTAAAGAGATTAATACTCTTTAATACCTGTATTTTATATTTTTTTGCTGATACAATACCAAAAGGTACTATTTGGAGAGGTTGGGAGTAATGAATTACATTTGGTTTGGTTAATATACAGAGACTCAAAATATCCTTTTGGACATTTATACAACTGTAAAGGATCTTTAGAAAAAAATGCAGTTAATGCTACTTCCCAGATAATAACATGCTTAAATTTGTGTTGACCTATAGTTGGACACATTTCTGTTCTAAATAAATTCTCAATGATTTGTATAATGTGAATTTTTAAGTTGGTTTTGGTTACTTGTCGTGATAAACTCTTTAAAGATATATTTCCTAGTATTGATAAGCTAAGTAGCTTTTCTTCTCTTCTAAAAAGATTTGTTTAAAATAGTATAAAAACCAATTTAAAAGATGAGCCTAAGATCATCTCTTACAAACCTGATGAGATTGTGCAGTTATATATATCCTCATCCACAATAACTTAGAGCAAAACAGAATTGTAGCTTGTTAGTTGTTGATACATAATATTCAGAAGACAGCAAAGCAGGCAGGTTCAATTTTCTAATATCAAATGGCAAACACACAACAGGTTCACTTTAAAAGAAAGAAGTGGCTAAAAACATATCAACAGATGAAATAAACTTATAGTAGAGTTCTGTCAGTGGAATTTGGAAATACGAACAATTTCATAACCCCGATCTCAATTCTGAATTATGATATCGAAATATTTGTGACTTTTATTACCTAGTCTCTTACTCAGTACTCTCTCTTGTGGTTAACAATACACGTTTGAAAGGGACCTTTTAGCAAAGGACATGAACAGACCCTTTTTAAAAGAAAACATACATGCCGCCAACAAGCATATGAAAAAAAGCTCAACATCACTGATCATTGGAGAAATGCAAATCAAAACCACAAGGAGATACCATCACATACCAGTCAGAATGCCTATTATTAAAAAGTCAAAAATAACAGGTTCTGGCGAGGTTCCAGAGAAAAAGAAATGCTTATAAACTGTTGGTTATAGTGTATGTTATTTCAGTCATTGTGAAAACCAGTGTGGAGATTCTTCAGAGATCATGGATGGAGCTGGAGGCCATTGTCCTCAGCAAACTAATTCAGGAACAGAAAACCAAATACTGCATGTTCTCACTTATTAGTGGGAGTTAAATGATGAGAACACATGGACACAGACAGAAACAACAGTCATGGAAGCCTACTGGAGTGGGGAGGGTGGGAGGAGGGAGAGGATCAAGAAAAATGTCTAATGTGTACTACGCTTAATACCTGGGTAACAAAATAATCGGTACAACAAACCCCCATGACATAAGTTTACCTATATAACAAACCTGCATATGTACTCCTGAACTTAAAATAAAAATTAAGAAAAAGCCCTTTTATATTCAACATTCATTGTTATAGCATTTTACACTAAAATAATGTTCTGCAGTTTTCAAGCTCCTTTGACAGGATCCACATCTCCTTTCATATTTTAAATAGCTTGATGAGGCTAATGAGGCAGGTTGTAATTATTATGAACAGTTTATAGATGAGAAACTTGACTTTCAGGGAGGCTGGGTGAGTTGCCAAAATAAATGACAAACCTTGAAACAATCTAGTCCACTGTACTATAAGCCATTACCTCTCAAGGTAGACTTTCCAATCTCCCTGTGAAGTAAATATAATGGATATTAATATAACACTATTCTCAAAAGCCCTTTGTTTTCTGTTATTATTATATGAATTAGGATTATGGGGTATGTGTGTATATATGTGTGAAAAGATAAATTATTATTCCTTTGCTTATCATCTTCATCTGTCATCTACGAGATGTATTAAAATAAATACTAAACTTTGAACTCTAGGTAAGCTTGAGGATTTAGTTTAGAAAGAAGGCATTACAGGCATTAATCAAATATTTTAATTCTTATGAAATTATACAAAGTTATAGTACATACCATTTTGACCTTCTCTAAATGATACGTTAATAAATGTTGGTTAATAATACAGAGATTATCTGAATGTCTATGTATTTTGGGATATGTTTTACATAAAATTTCTAACATGAAAATAAAATACTTCATACATTGCTTTACGAGACATTTTACAGTAAAATAAATACATTTTAATAAAACCAATTGAACAATGAATTAATTTCTCAAAGTGACTTAGTTTAACTAGATTCTAAAAGAACTGCCCTTCTAAATGTAAACCTATTTTAATGACTCAGATATGATTTACAAGACAAGATGTGGGATTACAAATAGCTTCAGCTAATTAAAACTTATCAAAATAAAGATTTAAATTTTCTTGCTTTCGTACTTTTAATTACCAGGGTGAAAAACTGCATTTAAAAGACCTAGATACTTTGAAATGTATTGATGGCCTTTTATAAGATCAATTAAAATTTATAAAGAACAGTCATAAATTTAGGATTTTTTTTTTTCAATTAGAAGTACAGGAACCTAAGTGGGAGGGCGGAGCAAGATGGCCGAATAGGAGCAGCTCCAGTCTCCAACTCCCAGCGCGAGCGACACAGAAGACCGGTGTTTTCTGCATTTTCAACTGAGGTACTGGGTTCATCTCACTGGGGAGTGCCGGACGATCGGAGCTGGTCAGCTGCTGCAGCCCGACCAGCGAGAGCTGAAGCAGGGCGAGGCATTGCCTCACCTGGGAAGCGCAAGGGGGAAGGGAGTCCCTTTTCCTAGCCAGGGGAAGTGAGACACACAACACCTGGAAAATCGGGTAACTCCCACCCCAATACTGCGCTTTAGGAAACAGGCACACCAGGAGATCATATCCCACACCTGGCCGGGAGGTTCCCACACCCACGGAGCCTCCCTGGTTGCTAGCGCAGCCGTCTGTGATCTACCGGCAAGGCAGCAGCGAGGCTGGGGGAGGGGCGCCCGCCATTGCTGAGGCTTAAGTAGGTAAACAAAGCTGCTGGGAAGCTCGAACTGGGTGGAGCTCACAGCAGCTCAAGGAAACCTGCCTGTCTCTGTAGACTCCACCTCTGGGGACAGGGCACAGTAAACTAAGACACACAGACACCTCTGCACAGACGCAAACGACTCTGTCTGACAGCTTTGAAGAGAGCACTGGATCTCCCAACACGGAGGTTGAGATCTGAGAAGGGACAGACTCCCTGCTCAAGCGGGTCCCTGACCCCTGAGTAGCCTAACTGGGAGACATCCCCCACTAGGGGCAGTCTGACACCCCACACCTCACAGGGAGGAGTACACCCCTGAGAGGAAGCTTCCAAAGCAAGAATCAGACAGGTACACTCGCTGTTCAGAAATATTCTATCTTCTGCAGCCTCTGCTGCTGATACCCAGGCAAACAGGGTCTGGAGTGGACCTCAAGCAATTTCCAACAGACCTACAGCTGAGGGTCCTGACTGTTAGAAGGAAAACTATCAAACAGGAAGGACACCTACACCAAAACCCCATCAGTACATCACCATCATCAAAGACCAGAGGCAGATAAAACCACAAAGATGGGGAAAAAGCAGGGCAGAAAAGCTGGAAATTCAAAAAATAAGAGCGCATCTCCCCCGGCAAAGGAGCGCAGCTCATCGCCAGCAACGGATCAAAGCTGGACGGAGAATGACTTTGACGACATGAGAGAAGAAGGCTTCAGTCCATCAAATTTCTCAGAGCTAAAGGAGGAATTACGTACCCAGCGCAAAGAAACTAAAAATCTTGAAAAAAAAGTGGAAGAATTGATGGCTAGAGTAATTAATGCAGAGAAGGTTCTAAACGAAATGAAAGAGATGAAAACCATGACACGAGAAATACGTGACAAATGCACAAGCTTCAGTAACCGACTCGATCAACTGGAAGAAAGAGTATCAGCGATTGAGGACCAAATGAATGAAATGAAGCGAGAAGAGAAACCAAAAGAAAAAAGAAGAAAAAGAAATGAACAAAGCCTGCAAGAAGTATGGGATTATGTAAAAAGACCAAATCTACGTCTGATTGGGGTGCCTGAAAGTGAGGGGGAAAATGGAACCAAGTTGGAAAACACTCTTCAGGATATCATCCAGGAGAACTTCCCCAACCTAGTAGGGCAGGCCAACATTCAAATCCAGGAAATACAGAGAACGCCACAAAGATACTCCTCGAGAAGAGCAACTCCAAGACACATAATTGCCAGATTCACCAAAGTTGAAATGAAGGAAAAAATCTTAAGGGCAGCCAGAGAGAAAGGTCGGGTTACCCACAAAGGGAAGCCCATCAGACTAACAGCAGATCTCTCAGCAGAAACTCTACAAGCCAGAAGAGAGTGGGGGCCAATATTCAACATTCTTAAAGAAAAGAATTTTAAACCCAGAATTTCATATCCAGCCAAACTAAGTTTCATAAGTGAAGGAGAAATAAAATACTTTACAGATAAGCAAATGCTTAGAGATTTTGTCACCACTAGGCCTGCCTTACAAGAGACCCTGAAGGAAGCACTCAACATGGAAAGGAACAACCGGTACCAGCCATTGCAAAAACATGCCAAAATGTAAAGACCATTGAGGCTAGGAAGAAACTGCATCAACTAATGAGCAAAATAACCAGTTAATATCATAATGGCAGGATAAAGTTCACACATAACAATCTTAACCTTAAATGTAAATGGACTAAATGCTCCAATTAAAAGACACAGACTGGCAAACTGGATAAAGAGTCAAGACCCATCAGTCTGCTGTATTCAGGAGACCCATCTCACACGCAGAGACATACATAGGCTCAAAATAAAGGGATGGAGGAAGATTTACCAAGCAAATGGAGAACAAAAAAAAGCAGGGGTAGCAATACTAGTCTCTGATAAAACAGACTTTAAACCATCAAAGATCAAAAGAGACAAAGAAGGACATTACATAATGGTAAAGGGATCAATTCAACAGGAAGAGCTAACTATCCTAAATATATATGCACCCAATACAGGAGCACCCAGATTCATCAAGCAAGTCCTTAGAGACTTACAAAGAGACTTAGACTCCCATACAATAATAATGGGAGACTTCAACACTCCACTGTCAACATTAGACAGATCAACGAGACAGAAAGTTAACAAGGATATCCAGGAATTGAACTCATCTCTGCAGCAAGCAGACCTAATAGACATCTATAGAACTCTCCACCCCAAATCAACAGAATATACATTCTTCTCAGCACCACATCATACTTACTCCAAAATTGACCACGTAATTGGAAGTAAAGCACTCCTCAGCAAATGTACAAGAACAGAAATTATAACAAACTGTCTCTCAGACCACAGTGCAATCAAACTAGAACTCAGGACTAAGAAACTCACTCAAAACCGCTCAACTACATGGAAACTGAACAACCTGCTCCTGAATGACTACTGGGTACATAACGAAATGAAGGCAGAAATAAAGATGTTCTTTGAAACCAATGAGAACAAAGATACAACATACCAGAATCTCTGGGACACATTTAAAGCAGTGTGTAGAGGGAAATTTATAGCACTAAATGCCCACAAGAGAAAGCAGGAAAGATGTAAAATTGACACTCTAACATCGCAATTAAAAGAACTAGAGAAGCAAGAGCAAACACATTCGAAAGCTAGCAGAAGGCAAGAAATAACTAAGATCAGAGCAGAACTGAAGGAGATAGAGACACAAAAAACCCTCCAAAAAATCAATGAATCCAGGAGTTGGTTTTTTGAAAAGATCAACAAAATTGACAGACCACTAGCCAGACTAATAAAGAAGAAAAGAGAGAAGAATCAAATCGACGCAATTAAAAATGATCAAGGGGATATCACCACCGACCCCACAGAAATACAAACTACCATCAGAGAATACTATAAACACCTCTACGCAAATAAACTGGAAAATCTAGAAGAAATGGATAATTTCCTGGACACTTACACTCTTCCAAGACTAAACCAGGAAGAAGTTGAATCCCTGAATAGACCAATAGCAGGCTCTGAAATTGAGGCAACAATTAATAGCCTACCAACCAAAAAAAGTCCAGGACCAGATGGATTCACAGCTGAATTCTACCAGAGGTACAAGGAGGAGTTGGTACCATTCCTTCTGAAACTATTCCAAGCAATAGAAAAAGAGGGAATCCTCCCTAACTCATTTTATGAGGCCAACATCATCCTGATACCAAAGCCTGGCAGAGACACAACAAAAAAAGAGAATTTTAGACCAATATCCCTGATGAACATCGATGCAAAAATCCTCAATAAAATACTGGCAAACCGGATTCAGCAACACATCAAAAAGCTTATCCACCATGAACAAGTGGGCTTCATCCCTGGGATGCAAGGCTGGTTCAACATTCGCAAATCAATAAACATAATCCAGCATATAAACAGAACCAAAGACAAGAACCACATGATTATCTCAATTGATGCAGAAAAGGCTTTTGACAAAATTCAACAGCCTTTCATGCTAAAAACGCTCAATAAATTCGGTATTGATGGAACGTACCTCAAAATAATAAGAGCTATTTATGACAAACCCACAGCCAATATCATACTGAATGGGCAAAAACTGGAAAAATTCCCTTTGAAAACTGGCACAAGACAGGGATGCCCTCTCTCACCACTCCTATTCAACATAGTGTTGGAAGTTCTGGCTAGGGCAATCAGGCAAGAGAAAGAAATCAAGGGTATTCAGTTAGGAAAAGAAGAAGTCAAATTGTCCCTGTTTGCAGATGACATGATTGTATATTTAGAAAACCCCATTGTCTCAGCCCAAAATCTCCTTAAGCTGATAAGCAACTTCAGCAAAGTCTCAGGATACAAAATTAATGTGCAAAAATCACAAGCATTCTTATACACCAGTAACAGACAAACAGAGAGCCAAATCAGGAATGAACTTCCATTCACAATTGCTTCAAAGAGAATCAAATACCTAGGAATCCAACTTACAAGGGATGTAAAGGACCTCTTCAAGGAGAACTACAAACCACTGCTCAGTGAAATAAAAGAGGACACAAACAAATGGAAGAACATACCATGCTCATGGATAGGAAGAATCAATATCGTGAAAATGGCCATACTGCCCAAGGTTATTTATAGATTCAATGCCATCCCCATCAAGGTACCAATGACTTTCTTCACAGAATTGGAAAAAACTGCTTTAAAGTTCATATGGAACCAAAAAAGAGCCCGCATCTCCAAGACAATCCTAAGTCAAAAGAACAAAGCTGGAGGCATCACGCTACCTGACTTCAAACTATACTACAAGGCTACAGTAATCAAAACAGCATGGTACTGGTACCAAAACAGAGATATAGACCAATGGAACAGAACAGAGTCCTCAGAAATAATACCACACATCTACAGCCATTTGATCTTTGACAAACCTGAGAGAAACAAGAAATGGGGAAAGGATTCCCTATTTAATAAATGGTGCTGGGAAAATTGGCTAGCCATAAGTAGAAAGCTGAAACTGGATCCTTTCCTTACTCCTTATACGAAAATTAATTCAAGATGGATTAGAGACTTAAATGTTAGACCTAATACCATAAAAATCCTAGAGGAAAACCTAGGTAGTACCATTCAGGACATAGGCATGGGCAAAGATTTCATGTCTAAAACACCAAAAGCAACAGCAGCAAAAGCCAAAATTGACAAATGGGATCTCATTAAACTAAAGAGCTTCTGCACAGCAAAAGACACTACCATCAGAGTGAACAGGCAACCTACAGAATGGGAAAAAATTTTTGCAATCTACTCATCTGACAAAGGGCTAATATCCAGAACCTACAAAGAACTCAAACAAATTTACAAGAAAAAAACAAACAACCCCATCAAAAAGTGGGCAAAGGACATGAACAGACATTTCTCAAAAGAAGACATTCATACAGCCAACAGACACATGAAAAAATGCTCATCATCACTGGCCATCAGAGAAATGCAAATCAAAACCACAATGAGATACCATCTCACACCAGTTAGAATGGCAATCATTAAAAAGTCAGGAAACAACAGGTGCTGGAGAGGATGTGGAGAAATAGGAACACTTTTACACTGTTGGTGGGATTGTAAACTAGTTCAACCATTATGGAAAACAGTATGGCGATTCCTCAAGGATCTAGAACTAGATGTACCATATGACCCAGCCATCCCATTACTGGGTATATACCCAAAGGATTATAAATTATGCTGCTATAAAGACACATGCACACGTATGTTTATTGCAGCACTATTCACAATAGCAAAGACTTGGAATCAACCCAAATGTCCATCAGTGACAGATTGGATTAAGAAAATGTGGCACATATACACCATGGAATACTATGCAGCCATAAAAAAGGATGAGTTTGAGTCCTTTGTAGGGACTTGGATGCAGCTGGAATCCATCATTCTTAGCAAACTATCGCAAGAACAGAAAACCAAACACCGCATGTTCTCACTCATAGGTGGGAACTGAACAATGAGATCACTCGGACTCAGGAAGGGGAACATAACACACCGGGGCCTATCATGGGGAGGGGGGAGGGGGGAGGGATTGCGTTGGGAGTTATACCTGATGTAAATGACGAGTTGATGGGTGCAGTACAGCAACATGGCACAAGTATACATATGTAACAAACCTGCACGTTATGCACATGTACCCTACAACTTAAAGTATAATAATAATAAATAAATTAAAAAAAAAAAAAAAAAAAAAAAAAAAAAAAAAAAAGAAGTACAACAGGAAAGGAATGAATCTGAGGGTGCTTCTGGTTTTAAGAATCCTCTGACTTATGAATATACCACTTACTATAGTCTTGATATTCATCATCCTCAACTTACTGTAAATTATTTGAGGGCAAAGATTCACACCACAGTTCCTGGCAATTTAATAGATACTCAATAAATTAAATTAAAATGAAAAAACCTACTATCAATAAGGTATACAGCTTCTAAAACTAAGGCCACAGGCCCTTGTTCTTAGAAATCTTAAAATTCTTTCTTGATGTGAATTTATTGAATAATAATTTATATTGACATAGAATTTTAAAGTTTAAACATTGCTTTCACGTAAGTTATTTCAGTTGAACCTCATAATAATTTGAAAATATCATCTTTGTTATAAAAAACTATTATTCAGTTATAACCAAGATGTTTAAAAATGAGAATGAGCAATTCCGTGCCCAAAATTGTGTTTTGCTTTGTAAATGTGCAGATATTCAATCTTTGGAATTTGTTTCTTTCATCAAATTTCATATTAGCCATGAAAGTGAAGGAGTAGACTATTTTACTGGGCAACACATTGTATTTAGCTGTCAATAACTGAGTTTCTGTTACTCTTCTTCCACGAAAGTTAACAAATTTGTTTTCTGAATTTTCAAAATGAACTTCTGCAAAAAATGTTATTTCAATACTTTTTAGGTGTATTAAAGAAACAGACGGCATACAAATAATAACTTCTGTCAAAATTAACCTGTTATTTTGGTAAATGTTCAGATTGCCTATAAGTTTGATCCTGGTCTTCAGACATGAAGTACCAAAAGTGCCTTAAAACTCATCCTGTCCAGACACCCATTTGGCTTCTGTCACCCAGCATACTCTTGCCCTCCCTGCTTTTTATCACCCATAAGTTTGACGGGCCTCCTCTCTGTAGTTCTACTCATGTTCTGTCAAAAACATCCAGTGTGTCAGGGTTGAGAACAGAAGCTTGTGACGTAGCACCAGAGATCTTCCATCACCACCTGACACTGGTCTATTAATCGACATCCTTTGTGTAAAATCATGAAGTGGCTTCTAAGCCATCCAATTTACCTTGCATCTAGCCAGTATTTCTCCAACTTATTCACAGGAATATAATGAAATGCCCAGATGAAATGCAAATAGACTGCTGCATTTTGCTTACCTACTTTTCTAAAAATTTTTCAATGTAAAACATTATTTTTATCTCAATAATTTAGACAATATAGATTTATCTCTATATGCAGGTGTATCTGTGTTGTTTTACTCAATTAGCTCATCTCTTCAATAAATGGGTTCATACTTCTCTTATAGCCTCCATGTAAGTTGCATTTGGCATTTTAAATGTCTTGGACAGCTACAATCATATCTCTTATGATTTTTACATAAAATTTAACTTCATTTATCAACAACTGGTTAGAGGGCAATTGATATAGCTATGTGGGGGGAAGGAGAATGGATGAGTGTTATCACCACCCTTTTATAGAGATCATGCCATTCAAGTGGTGAAAATAGATTATAATTGCAGTGATAATCACAGAATTTTAAAAGACTGGGCTAGACAATCTGGCAGGTCTGAAATGGTAATTTCATTTAGTCTTGTAAAAATGGCAACTGTATCACTCAGAAATAGGTTGGGTGCTCTGAAAATATTGCTATTGCTATTGCAGTAATTCACAAATCAGTTTTTGTCTGGAAAAAAAATTTAACCAAATTATACAGACCACAAAAAAAGAAGCATTCTAGAAATTGAGGGAGGACATTTGACTATCACAGTAATTGAAGAGTGTTACTATAATAGCATTCTGTGAAGAAGGAGTGAAGATGGTAAACTTCTTGTACAACAAAGAACTCTCCCAAGTCTGACAGCACTTTGGAATATCCCACTGGACATGCATGTGTGTGGAAACCCTGTTTATAAACACCTAAACCTGGAATGTAACTCAATTTTACATGTAAACATAAGATATTTTCCTCACAGTTTTAAGACATTGAATTTTTCAGCCATGCAACTAACTGCCACAACAATCCAAGAAAAAAATTTATTTCATGGTGTTAGGAATTTTGCCAGGAGTTGTTCAGCATTTTGGAAAATTACGCTATGGATGACCAATGCCCCTCATGGTCTTTGAGTCTCCATACAACACAATGGTGTCTTTCTGCATTTGATCATACTGCATTCATAGTCTCATGATCTAAAAACTTCACTTGTGTTCCAGTATGATCCTGCCTGAATAACTGCATACTAAAACACATATTATTTTATTATAAATGACTCTTATTTCTCTTTAAAATAGAGTCAGGGCTTCGTTTACACTATTGCCTGTATAAGTAGGGTATGTTGTCTACATATTTTGGCTTACAATAGTAAAGAAGGCATTACAAAGTATTTGTTATTTAAAAAAGAAAAGAGGGGTGGCATTGGGTCTGAGAAGTTTGAACACCACTGATACAGAGCCACTGGGAAATCTCAAAGTTTATTATGCTGAAAATTAATAGAATTTTTCAGGAAAGAATGAGGATGTGCTCCCTCCCTGTGTATCCAATCTCTGATCCCTACAGCTCCATAGAGAATGAAATAGCATTTTAAAAATTGCTCTCTTCTACAACCAGCTGTGACTATCGGTGAACCAGAGGTCTACTTCATATACGAACCTGAATTAAAAACAGCCAGCCCTTGAGTCAGTTCAGAGCCCACATTCTTGATTACATTTGACACAATAATCATCATCATATCTTAAGACTCAAATCAGCCTGACAGTGCTCAACTCAGGGCTGCTTCTCCCAATTAGCTGAAAATTGCAGCCCAGCTCATCTCCTAGGGAATACGTTTACGTTTACAATTTTGCTGTGGCAAAAAGGCAGCAAACACACTGGAAGGAGCAAATCAGCTTTTTAAATTTTACACTAACTATTTTAAGTTTACCTAAGTCTGGTAAACCTGTTTTGACAAGAATGACAACGAGGAAGCTTTTTTTGCTATGATTTTTTAAAAAACTGTACAAAGTTTAAGATAACTAGAGTTTGGACTAGAAGGGGAAAATAAATACACAATGTGAATATTTTTACAAGTTATTTGTCAAATGAAAGCTTTTAGAAGAAACAGCCTTTCTTTGGTAAATGGTACATTAAAATAATTTGCAATTAATAGATAGGTAAATGTAATTTGAAAACAAAAAGTGAATAAATGTCAAGGTCCCAGGAAATATTTTCCAATAATATGCTAACACGATAACTCCATGTCCATGTGACATAGTGTTATTCTGTGTATCTGGTTCAAAATTATTTCTCTCCTATATTTCTGGGGGGTGGAATAACCAAGGACATTTTTGTGCATTTTGTTTCCTCAATTATGATACCTTTCTATGCAGATCAGGACAGTTTGCACACACTATGGGAAAAATGGAAACTGACAAGGTAACCATACTTCATGGTGGCTGTGCTGAATATCTGCTCAGATAACAGTGTCCTTACGTGCTGTCTTCTAAGCGGTTGACAGTGCAGACATGGAAGAGAAATATGCAGATGGGAAAACATGAATCTAGAAAAGTGGGAAAAATACTGAGGAGCAGGAGACCTGGAAAAGCAAGACAATTCTAGAGTGGGCTGAGATAGAAGACATGTTGTAACTACTCGGAAAAGGAAAATATGTGAACAGGAACAGGTATATAAGCTGACAGAGTGCAAGAGCTCACAGAAAGCAAATGCTAACAGTAATGGAGAAATACCATTGAGGCAGAGGTGAAGAAAAAAAGGAATAAGGAGGGGCCGGCCGCAGTGGCTCACGCCTGTAATCCCAGTACTTTGGGAGGCCAGGGTGGGTGGATCACGAGGTCAGGAGTTCAAGACCAGCGTGGCCAAGATGGTGAAACCCTGTCTCTACTAAAAATACAAAAATAATTAGCAGGGCATGATGGTGGGTGCCTGTAATCCCAGCTACTTGGGAGGCTGAGGCAGAGAATTGCTTGAACCCAGGAGGCAGAGGTTGCAGTGAGCCGAGATCACACCACTGCACTACAGCCTGGGCAACAGAGTGAGACTCCATCTCAAAAAAAAAAAAAAAAAAAAAGGAATAAGGAGAGAGGCAAAGTTGAGGACAGGAGCACAGGGGAAATGACAGAAATAGCAAATCAGAGAAAAGTGAGTAAGGGCAACATCTCTTTTAGTCTTGTTATTCCCAAATATCCCTATTCGCCCAAAGATTAACATTTCCTACAAGACACCATGTTATGAATGTCCTTAACTCATGGATATCCCTCAAGAAGAAATATTTATTTTTTTATAGTACAGTTACCATACATTTGGGAATTAGAATGGATTTTTAAAGTCTGGTTTCTGATTCAAGTTTTAATCATTTTGCAGGAAAGAAGGCAGGACTCTTACAACATGAATACTCATGTATTATATATAATATCATTTAAGTGGATTTTGCCCCAAATCTTTGTGGATGTGCATAATTGAAGAAAAAGATAATGTTAATACTTCTTGGTAAATTAATTGATGGCTTCTCCTTTAAGATTAGTCAACAATCTGAGTACTATGAGCAACACTTCTATAGATCCTGTTCTCCTTTAAAAAACAAAATTCACATCTTCTGTTGTCAGAGAAATTAAATCTTTGAGAGTTCTTAATGTTAGAAAAATAAAAATATCCTCATGAGAGTCAACATTCTTTAATACTGAGAAAAGGGTATACATTCACATTTTATTAAAACTAGGGTCCACTGCTGTAAGTGTCATGAAGTTAACATATACCTAATAAAGTCTGTAAAAAATAATCAGAAATAAGCTTTAGTGAAAAAATCCACATATTGAATTCTGCTGTCTCTCATATTACCTTAAAGTGTTTTTCCAAATTCTAGCTTAGCCAAATCATAAGGAAACTGAATTAGAAATCCTTTGAGTGGGCAGGGCGCGGTGGCTCAAGCCTGTAATCCCAGCACTTTGGGAGGCCAAGATGGGTGGATCACGAAGTCAGGAGATCGAGACCATCCTGGCGAACATGGTGAAACCCCGTCTCTACTAAAAAAATACAAAAAAACTAGCCAGGCGAGGTGGCGGGGGCCTGTAGTCCCAGCTACTTGGGAGGCTAAGGCAGGAGAATGGCGTAAACCTGGGAGGCGGAGCTTGCAGTGAGCTGAGATCCGGCCACTGCACTCCAGCCTGGGCGACAGAGCAAGACTCTGTCTCAAAAAAAAAAAAAAAAAAAAAAGAAAGAGAAAAGAAATCCTTTGAATGACTATTACATACTTTAAGTTATGGATACCATGTTGTAAAACATCTGGCTCATTCTTGTGCCGTCATGATTTTCCAAAATAAAACATTTGCTGTTTAGATGTTGTTATTTTAAAAGACCCTTAATGATTAATCAACTGATTTGCTTTAGTTGATTTCAAAATATATGCTAATTGACAACATGGATGATGACACAATACTTAAAAATCCCATACAAGTTGTCCACTGAACAATTTGGTCATTTCCTTATTCATTTCCTTATTAATGCTCACAGAAGCATAGTTATCATTTTCTTTAGTTAGTCACAGAATGGGAATTGATTTATTTTAATCCAACATTCCGTTTTCCTTATTTTGCTCTATCAGTTTTGTGAGCCTAAAGAAATAAAGTTGACCACAGCAAAAGCAGTGCTGGGGAAGAGGCCAGTTTATAGGATAACTGCAATACATTTTACTTAGAAATATATTTGAAGATCACCTGAAAGTTTAATTGATACAACATGAGACAGCACAGTTTAATTGACACAGGACGAGACAGCACAGTTTAATTGACACAGGATGAGACAGCATAGTTTAATTGACATAGGATAGACAGCACATCTAGAAAAATGAATGCCATTCAGATAATTGTTCTCCTGATTTTGATCTGACTATCTGTTCACTTCTTGGTGTAAATCAAATTGTTGAATTAAATTTCAAAAACGTTACAGGTTTATAGGGAATCACTAGTTCCCCCAAATAACTTTCTAAAGTTGACTGTAACTCTTCTACTTCCCTGCTGTAATGACAGGAAATGTGGTCTGAATTTATTGCTATCCCCCACCTCTCTTAGAGACCGTTGTTCATTTCACTCATGCATTTTCCTTCCGAATAAATGTTGTCAATAGGAAAAATAGGTTTTGATAAACTATATTTTATAGTTTGATAAACTATATGTTTTCTTTTTCACCTTCTTGACAACATTTGTCCGATTATATTAGCAGATTCCAGGACTAAGTTTGATAATTATTGTTAAGAGTTTTTGTAGGGAAAAAAATGGCATTCCTTGTAGATAAATTAGTAGTTGATGATATATGTAAAAATTTAGTGTTTGTGATAGCCACATTTTTAAATTTTTCGTTTGAAAATATGAACATCATCCGTTTCCTTGTCTAATGTCTTTCCTGAAGCATATATTTTTAAAGTAGCTCTTACAACTTGCAACATGTGATGCAGCTATAATTATTTTAATCTGCATGAAAAATAATATAAAAATTAAAGTATCAGTGTAATTTTGTTAGAACTAATAACATTGCACATTTGTTTCGTTAGTGAAATATATGCTCAAATGATATAAGAATAATATTAGGTAAATATGGAACAGTAGTTCTATGAAGAATGCATTTTTAAAAAATCTTAGTTCATCAATGCAGTGAAAGTAAATATAGAATTCTCTAGATTCTCCCATTAAATTATAACAGTATTCAGAATTCTTTCAATATATGGTGGAAGAAGCAAAAGCTGATATTAATAGAATATTATGCCTCTTCTCAGAAAAACATTATACTTTCATAGAATGTAGACTCATATATATGTATATGAAGAATTTTGTTCACTGTGCTCAGTATCTATTGCAGTATCTGGCAAAGAGTGAGTGCTTAATTTTTACTGAAGCCCTTAATTAGAAAATGGCAAATACATGTCAGTATCAGTGTTATCACCATAGATACTTTCATTATATAGTAATCACAGTAGTGCATACTTAACCGCCACTGTCTGATTCTGACTTCTACTTTCAAAGTTAGAATAATAAATCTCTGCCAGGTAACCCATTTTCAAAAGCAAACTTTAGCAAAACTTTGGAATACAAAAAAGAAGATGGAGAGAAACTTGCCTTTCAAGGAAGAATGGCAAAGATGTGGTGAGATGCCCTCTTAGAGCCAGTACGTTAATATGCTAATAAAAGTAGAAAAGACTTACTAGAACTATTTGAAATTTTAAAAAGTAACACATCACTGTATGTGAGAAAATTCTCAATAAATTACAGAACGTAACATCATATAAATGATGCTGCAATGTAAACACACACACACACAAAGAAAAAGGAGACAGACAGCAAATACAAGAATTTCTGTGTCAGAATTAACACAAGCTGGTGTTTTGAACTTAGGAAAGTCACAGACTCTCTGTGCCTCAGTATCCTTATCTCAGTTATAAATATTTTGATATTGAAATTAGTGACTTCCTAGATTAACTCAGACCTATAAAATGTCATGTTCATTTAGAATATGGGTCAGCAAATTGTAAAGATGTCTGTCCACCTGCTACTCATTTGGCAAACAGCGCATATCCCAGGGAGCAGAACCCAGCCCAAGGAAGCTGTCCTACCATATCAATTAATGGCTTGAAGTCAAGAATGAGTCCCAAGCCACTGGTTTGCCAAGGAGTCTGCAAAATCTTGCTAGAACTATGACTTTCAATTCTGGTTCTTGCAACTGCACTATTAAAGGACCTTGGCCTCTTTTTAGAGTAGACCAGGTCCATCCATCAGGAACAGTTGCTAAGAGTTATGGGTTGGCCAGGATTACTCTGCATGAGAAGTATACGGAGGTTTATTCACACACACCAAGTGGTTGGCTGGGCTTCTGGAATTGCCTACCTGCCAGGACAAGTTTTACTGTTACCAGCAGCAAGCTAGCAACTAGGCTAAAGTAATCATTAACACGGTGTGGTTTATAGGTTTTGTGTGGGGGAAAAATCCTCAAAATCATGAGTTAGTTCCATTCTATTAAAATGTTGATGAAGATAGAGTGTCAAGGAGGGTTAATGGCATTTGTTTCAGGGAAAAGAAAAATGTGTTAGCAGATCCCAGCAATTTGAATAGACTCTATTGTCTATCGCCTCTGTTGTTTACTGCTATCTGCTAAAATAGAGACTTTACTAAGTATAGCTTCTTTTACTGAAGATATCCCTGATTACTTCTGTGGATTTCTAAATAATTTCTCCTCCATCCTCCTTGCGGGAAGTCGCAGGGAAAAAAAGATTCAATATGATTCAAATAGGCTCTGCCAGAGAATCAATCTCTATCCTCTTTCTGTCTCTATCTATCTAGCTAATTAATCAATACTCCCAGAAAAAAGTTCTTAAACTTCTATCAGAATATGAGGTAAGAATAACAGCCTTGGAGGAGTCGTAGAAAAAAATGTCTGAATAGAGTCAAAATTCACATAACACAAATTCTCTTGGTTAGTATGAGAAATGTATAGGCTTATGCTTAAGTGAAGAATTGAGCTAATGGCACTAGAGAATACTATTCAGGTAATCACAGTGAGATGATTTCCATTCAGTGGCCTGGCCTATATGCTATGTTATCTATCTTACAAACACTTACTGAGTGCACGTTCTACACATAGTATTGGACCAGATACTATAGTGTTGTATAAGATTCTTGAGAAATTGTTTTCATGGTCAAACTTTTAGAAGGGATGCATACTACACAGATTATCCCTTCCCCCCATACTTGCATAAATACACATACTTTGTTGATTCACCAAGCATGCACTGTAATAAAGGGTCTGATTAGTCCTATAGGAAAGAAGTCTGTTTGCTTTGATTTAACTTGATATTGCCTAATTATTTTTTTCATCCATAGAACCCTTTGAGTTATTACTTATTAAGATACAATGGAACTAGTTCTGCCGAAACCCCATTTGGAAAAAGAAATCTCCTACTCCAGATGATGAGTATGTGAAGATCAGGATGTTATACCATACGACCACCAAGGTATCACCAACCTGTTCCTGAATACCTCTACAACTTTACAGGGCAGTCTGTTCCATCTTTGGACAGCTTTATAACAATATTCCTGTCTCTATTAAGCTGAAATATACGTTCTTAGGACTAGGTCATATGCTTACATTTATTCAGCCTAAGATCCCCTTTGGCTTTCCTTTCCCACTGTTCTATCACATTGTGTGTTGTGTGTGGGTGTAAAGAGAAGAGAGAAACAGAAAGAAATTATTGTTGCTAAAACCACTATGTTATCTCCATATTTGGAATGATTTTGGTTGGTGTAGGGCAGTGGTTCTCAAACTTTAATACGCATAGAAATAACTTGGAGGCCTGAAAGCTTGTTAAAAGTTCCCCAAGCCCCATCCCCAGAGATCCTGATTTAGTTGGATGGGGTAGGACCTACAAATTTACATTTCTAGTGAGCTCATAGGTGATACCAATGCTGCTAGTCAGAGGATCATACTTTGGGTAACACTGTGGTAGTGGGTACATTGATGCTCTGCCAAGACCTCATGCCCTACCTGGTTGGAATATTGACTACTAACAGCTCACAGCTGCCTTCCTCCCTGGAAATTGCCTTCAGTCATAGGTGATGATCTTGCTCCAGTCTGCCCTCTCCCATGGGGTGACCCAGGACCATTAACTTTCTAGTATTGGGTTACAAAGGTCCAGATCCCTTGCTTCAATTCAGCGTGTCTCTAAAGGGCCCTGCAATTTCCAAAACTCCCCTGAAAATCTGATGAGGCCTCAATGGACTGCAGGCTGCACTGCACTTCTTCATCTGTGCAATCTTGACTATCTTACAACCTTACATATGTATCTCATGGGAACGCTCCCCAACAAACGTTTTGCATACAACTCTCTATTCTTAGCCTATTTCCAGGGAGCCCAGCCTAAGTTAGATGGGTTTTGTTTTTGTTTTACATTTCTTTTTGAACCCACACGTAGCACCTTGCATTTACATTACATCTTTCAATATTCAGCCTACCAGTCCAATTTGTTGAAAACTTTTTGGCTTCTGATGTTCTTGTCTGCTATATTTGCTATTTCTCCCTGCTTTGTGGCATTGGCAAATTTGATAAGAATGTTATCTATGTCTTCATCCAAGTCACTGATGAAAATATTGAAGAGGACAGAGCTGAGATTAGATTACTGGGAATAGCTGCCAGAAACCTCCTTCCAAATTGATAGCTATCCATTAGACAGCAGTGAAGGGAGCATAGGCCTCAGAGTTGCAGATTTGGGATGGAACAACAGTGCTGTTTAAGTAGATGTCAACAGCTAGAGTCATAGCTAAAAAGAACAATGCCATTTTAGCATTTCTATTTTAATAGGAAACTTAGGTATCACTTATATAACACATTTCAATAAAACATATCTCACTATAAAAACATAAAATCATAAATAATTATTATGAATTTATGATTATTATTCATCTAATTTGTCCCAGCATGAAAACTGTATTTGATCATTTCATGGAGGGTTTTTTCATTTATACATTTTAAAAAATAGGTTGTGAGAAAGTTGAAGTTCAACAGCTAACCCAACTTCACTAGGACATTTAAAATACTGGCAATATAAAAGAAAAAGACAATCCATCAGTAATTGTATGAGTGGCCATAAGTTTAAGCAATGTAGGTTATTATCTACAAAGGTGATTGAATTTGGTTCACCTGATTTGCTTTAATTGCTCTGTGGCATAAACACACTGACTGAACACAGAGTGATGTAATGAGTATCATAATTAGGAATTTGATAAAGCTAAGTTGAAACTGACTATTAGAAGATATTTGAAACACACAACCACTGCTTTGAATGGGGGATTTTGCAGTTCATTTAAATAATTTTCATCTCTTTCTATGAATACTGATGACAGACAGAATGACCACAACATAAAACATTGGCTGGAGGAATGTCACCAGGTACTTCAAGAAATTATTTCCCCCATGTTTTTTATTGAAAAGATAACACCTGTCCATTTCTTTCCTAATAAAAATGTGGTAAGAATTTTTTAAATGAAAATTGAAAACTATCTGAAAATGCTTTTAACTGTTAATAAACAGGGAGTAAGTAAAATAAAAATAGGCAATAATATATTTGCAAAACTATGATAGAAGGAACTGCTAAGAATGTTGAGAGTGATTCTTTATTTGTACATTTTTGATAGTTTCTACAATAAGAATCACTTTGTACCAAAGGAAAGAAGTTATTTCAAAATATAGAAGAAACCTCCAAACACAGAAAAATGGTAGATAAAATACCAAAATAGAAAATCAAAAAGGCACAATCTGGGCTTAGAAACAAGTTAAGTAGCTCTGTGCTTCAGAAATGCCACAAAAACACACAGTGGTGCACGGGGCTGTAGACATAGGGCTTTGGGGGCCTGGGCTGGGAAGTAGGTAGCAGTAGCCAGGAGTTCAGATTCTGCTGGGCTCAAGAATCTATAAACACTCTGTATAAGACAAAGGACCTGAGCCGGGCTCTTTGCTGCAATTAGTCAAGGATGATACCAGGTTTCCCTACTGGGTGAAAGGGGGCTGCAAAAAAAAAAAAAGAAAAATTCTGCTATTGATCACAACCTAGAACTGATTAAATGACATCCCTTTTTAGGGGGAAATTAGAAAGATTAGATTTCATAAAACTCATTAATACCTATATGTCCAAACATTTTTAATATAAGAAATCATTTGAATTAATGATTTATAGAAAGGAAACAGATCCCTATTATATACTGAATAAAGCCAAAGGATCCCAAAACTATAAGATTTCTAGAATTGTACAGATAAAAATTAAGTCAAGTGATGACTGTATTCATTTATCAAAACAACTCAACTTTCTAAAAATAAATCTACCTAAATTCTATTTTTATTGAATGTTTTAAAGAAGTCTTTCTGAGAATGATATAGATAGAAATAAAATAAAAAATAAAAATATAATTGAAAAGTAACATAATGGGTATTATAGCTAACATTAATGGTTCAATTAAACCAAATAAGAAAAACTTTCTCCCATTCGTTTTAATATTTGATACTGTAATATTAAATTTATGAACAAAAAACAGTCTGTTGGTATCCTATAATTTTTTTTATTAGGAAACAATGGTAAGTTTTCTATAATACTATTGTTTTTCCTGGGAAAACTGATACATAGGAGTATTTCTAAGCATACATTTTGGTGTGTTGGTTCAGCCCAGTTCAGGACTGTAGGACTGGGTTAGAATGAAAATGGCTACTTGGCTACATCACCAGGTAATTTTCCACACCAGTAAATCACCAGTGACATGGTTCCAAATGTCTCCCTTTGTGTGCAATCCCTGCAAGCTAGAAACATTCTAATTACTTGAAAGGAGATGACATAAAATGAAGCAGGCTGTTACCACTATGAACCTTTTAGATCCATATGGATCATGACACTCCCTGGCCCAGAGCCCCAAGATTTCACGTAATAGATGTTATATTATCCTATTGTAGAATGGAGAGAATTTTTTTTTAATTTTTGAGACAGAGTCTTGCTTTGTCACCCAGGCTGTAGTGCAGTGGCACAATCTCAGCTCACTTCAACCTCCGAAGAATTCTTATGCTTCATAATCAGTTGGGAAGATTTGGGTCTCAGCAATATAAAAATGGGATTGTCTTATAACTATACATACAACTCTCTCCTAAAGAGCAGAAAGACACTTTCTCATACTGCTAAGTGTACCTAAAGCAGTTGATAATGGATTGAATTTTTTAATATACCAAATCCTCTCAGTCCTTAAAATGGACTAGAAGGTATATTTTGCATAAGAGGGATTTAAAATAGGGTATTCAAAATTGAGAGGGTTGAACTGGTGGCTTTGGGGTCATTTGTAGCTTTAAATTTAATTTAATTTTAAGAGATGGAGTCTCACTATGTCACCCAGGCTGGAGTACACTGGCATGATCATAGCTCACTGCAGCCTTGAACTGAACTCCTAGGTTCAAGAAATCCTCTTGCCTCAGCTTCCCAAGTAGCTGGGACTACAAACTTGGCTTTTTTTTTTTATGTTTTGTAGAAATGGTATCTCACTATGTTGCCCAGGCTGGTCTCAAACTCTTGGCCTCTAGTGATCCTCCCACCCCCACCTCGGCCTCCCAAAGGCTGGGATTATGGGTACATGTCCAGCCAGGAACTTTAATATTTTAAATAAAATGTGCCACATATATATTATGAGCAGCCCCCAATGTAATAAAGGTTGTATTTTAAACAAATATCCTGCTAGCATTCTATCATATTTTTGTACATAGCTTTGAAGGCAGCAAATCTTTATCCTTTAAATTTTTGGAAATAATCCAAAGCCATTCAGTGCTCAACATCTGATGAATTGTTTCATTCAATTTACAAACAATTATTGAGTACAATTACTCAGCAAATACAAGGTATGGCTATAAAATAATATAACAGTCTGCTGAGGATCATAAAACAGTCCTCAAGTAGTTCCAGAAAAGGAACTCTAAAATTGTATTGCCAAGGGACAGTATTTGTAGATACAGCATATAAGAATTTTATGAAGTTCAAATGCTTGTCCCTCTCCTAAATAAACAAACAAATGAACAAGCAAAAACATATAACACTATTTGCTTTTCTTCCCAGGAAAATGTTTTACTTTTTTATTTGTTTTTACTTTCAGAAATATTTGAGAATGCTTTTGGAAATATGTCATACATGTAAATATCATGCATCAAGTCTCAGGAGGGAAAAAAAAGAGCACTAGAATCAAAGGGAAGCAAGAAGATTCATTTGAAGGGAGACAGATCCAAGGCTGGTGTGAATGTCAAATGAGTGTAAAGACTTGATAACTGGCAGAACAGAGAAAAGTTCGTTACAATCTCCCAGAAATCTACGAAGGATGAAGAGGCTTTAGGATGAGGTGACAATAGGGATAAAGAGAGACAATTGTTTCTAGAGCAATTTTTGAAGTAGAATTCACAGAATTTGGAAGCCAATTTAATACATGTGTCAATAGATTGGGAAAGAGAGATCAAGAGAAAGGTAGAAGGTTATTCTTAGATTTCTAGTTGTAGAGACAATTAAATTAGGCAATCACACCACACTGAAAACACAGAAAATTTAACTTTGTTTTAGGGGCAAGATAATGCATTCTATTTGACACATTTTGGAGCCTGTAGCATATGCAGGTGGTAATGTAGGGTAGATGGCTGAAAGTACAGTTCTGGAAATTAGGAAAAGAGTGTAAGACAGAAGTTGACACTGAGGAGTCTTAATGTTAGCTGAAGCCAACAGACAAAGCTACTCAAAATGTGTAGAGAGAAAGAAGAGAGAGAATTAAGAATGGAACATCAACATTTAAAATTGCATTGAGGAAAGAGAACTTGCACTGATCATTGTTACAATTCCCAACTTTGTATCTTGAGCTACTCCCCATAACTTCAGATTTGTATATCCAGCTATCTACTACACACATCTCCTCCTAGATGTATAATAGGCATTTCAAATGTAACATATCCACATCTTCCTCCCAAAATATGTTACTCCTGGAGCCTTCCCCATCTCAGTAAAAGATAACCTCATCTTTCAGTTGCTCAGGCTAAAAACTCTTGAGTCTTCTTGACTCTTCTCTTTCTCTCGTACCTACATTTATTCCATTATAAAATCTTTTGTGCTCTGTACTCAAAATATAGGAGAATCCAACCACTCCTCACCACATTCACCTCTCCCGTTCTGATCCCAACCACAGTCATCTCTTGACTGAATTATGACAACAGTTTCCTAATGGTCTCACTACTTCTGTTTAGTCTATTATAACAGAGGAGTCAGACAAGACAAAACAAGCCATTCCTCCATTCAAAACCCTCCAATAACTCCCACCTCATTCAGATTAAAAACTAAAGCCCATAGGCCTAAAAGGCCAATATAATCAGATGCCGGTTACCCCTCTAAATTTATTGTCAACTACCTTCCTGCTCACTTGATCCTTTTCTGCCTAACTGATCTCCCTTTTAAGGTTCCTTCAACATACCAACAATATTTCTGCTTTGGGGCATTTTCACCTATTAGGACCCTCCTGGACTACTTTTTTACCCCCAATTATACATATGGCCCACATCCTCAGGTCCTTTAGAATTTGCTTAAGTGCCACCTTTTCAGTAAGACCTTTTTTGATTACCACATTTTCATGGCAGCACTCCTCTTCCACCTCTCTCTCTCTCTCTCTCTCTCTCTCCACTTGTTTTCCTCTTTATTCTTCCACATTGCATGTATGACCATCTGACACATCATGTATTTAATTTTTATTTGTCAGTGTCTGTCTCCCAACTTCTGCTTCCCAGAATATAAGCTTTACGAGGGTAGGGCTTTTCATTGCTCTATACCAATACCAACTGCTGGGCCTACATAGCACATACTTCATACAAAAGTATTTGTTGAGTAAGTAAATTAATTTTTATGATGTTGATGGCAGATGATATTTTACTGAGTTCTTACTACGTGCTAGGCATTGTGCCAAGCACCTCACAATTATTATGTGATTAAAGAAATAAGAGATTGTTTCAAGATAACATTGTTCTGGGAAGCAAGGAGGATAAAGTTTTGACTAGCAGAGTTGACCAACAGGATCAATGTTAAAATGTAGTCAAGTAGATGGATGAATTAAAATACACTAATCAGCTATTACAAAGTCATTGATGATCTTAGTAAGTCCTTGTTTTCATAAAGTGGTGGTGCTGGGGAAGTGAGACTGGAGTGGGTCAAAATATAACTAGTAGCTAAAGAACAGGAAACAGTAATGTCAACCACTGCTTAATAAACGATATAGTAAGGAGAAGCAAGCCCAGCTGGATAGAAAGAAAATGATATACTAAAAAAGTTCTTTTAGGATGAGGGAGACTTGAGTATGTTGGCCTGCTAAAGGGGAGGAGCAAAAAGAAAGAAGAAATTGAATATCCCAGAAAAAGAAAGTAGAATAATTACTAAAACAACATGTTAGAGAATATAAAAGAGATCTAGTGCTTAACCAGAGTAGCTCCTTGCTGCACACAAAATAGGGTTCAATTGTTTTCTCTTTTCTTGTTTCAATGAAGTGAAGAGGAAAAAGGACCTAGGAATAGAGAAGCAAAGAGCGACTTACAAGTGCCTTCAAGGTTGTCAAAGATGGAGAAAACAGGTCAAAATTTTTTTAGATGATCAACTATTAATTTTGATCATTAAAATATAAAACATTAGGAAGAACAGAGAATACTGAGATGTTATTTTATGGAAGAAAATGTGTTTGTATGTATATGCGTGCATATGCATACACACATATATGCATGTATATACATATATATGCACATGTGTACACACATACACGTACACACATGTATATGCTGAATCTTTCTTAGAACCTAGAGGGATTTTTTAGTATCAGAGAGCTTAGCTAAGGAACTTCTAGGCATGTTTAACCCTCTGATGCAAGGACTGTCTCTGCTTGATGAGTTTGTACCTGGCTAGTTGGTAGTTGTGGAAGCCCTCATACAGCTACAAACAGACAATTCAGAGTTAATGCTTATTTCTTGTTTAAAGGGTGATCCTGGAATAGAAATAAGGAAATGAAATCTCATGACAGTGTCATCATAAAGTCATCAGCCAGATGGCAGTCCTTGAAATCTAATCCTTAGAGGCTTCTCACAATAATTTGTAATATCACATCTAATATTATCTTATTCACAAATTCATATCTATTCACAGAAATTGAAGACAAAGAAATGAACTTGCAGAGGCTCACATTTCTGGCTTTATATGTTAACATGGACTCTATAAAGAATATGATAAGGAAAACAAAATATTTTCCTACATAGGTCACAACAATAATCTATGTTCAGATCTGGGTTTCTAAACTGTAAAATTTAGTTGAGAAGCAGGCTTCTCTTTTTTTCCATAAATAGATTCGTTCCTTTTAAGCATAAATGGCTATTTATATTTATTCTATGTAAGATGACAAATAAAAATGATCCTATCAAAAGCCACTGTAGAATTTGAAGACTCATCTGATATATTAATAAACTTAAACAGCAAAATATAAACATTAGTTTACTTTTTTATTATGTCTTGAAACTACAACATGGCAGTGACTGATATCAAAGTAAATTTCTTTCAAGTACATTTTATATCTTATTTAACATTCAACAGTTTAAAACTAAAGATTTTATTACTAATTTAAATATTCTTCCAAGTATATAAAAATTTTGCCTAGGTTTCTCCATATGACTGAAAGTCTCAGTGCAGTCAATACATAAGTGTTTCATAGTAAAATGGTGTCTAATCTGAACTATGAGAAATGATGCAATCAGAATGCTTTCCACAGAATCCCTCCTACCAAAAAAGCTGTAGTTACAGAACTTTTTCAAAGATATGAGATACTTTTTCTCCATAACCCAAATATTGATATTATTAATCTTTCCTTTTTAAGATGAGTTTAATATAACAACAAAAGTGAAAGTGCCATCCTGTCATAGTTGTAGTTTTTGAGACCAACAGAAATACCATGGATTACTATGCAGCCATAAAAAAGAATGAGATCATGTCCTTTGCAGGGACATGGATGGAGGTGGAGGCCAATTGTCCTTATCAAACTAACACAGGAACAGAAAACCAAATACCCCATGTTCTCACTTATAAGTGGGAGCTAAATGATGAGAACATATGGACATATAGAGGGGAACAACACACGCTAGGGACTATTGGAGTGTGGAGGGTGGGAGGAGTGAGAGGATCAGGAAAAGTAACTAATGGGTACCAAGATTAATACCTAGGTGATGAAACAATCCGCACAACAAACCCCCATGACACAAGTTTACCTATGTAGCAAACTTGCACATGTACCCCTGAACTTAAAAGTTAAAAAATAAAAATAAAAATAAAAAAGAAAATGTATAAATAGAAAAAAATCAGGCAGAAACAAGCAAATGCATGACAACAAACCCCTGTGTAGAGACAACACTATTTACAAATAGAGGCAATAAGTTTTTTGAAGTAGTGTAGTAAATAATTATTATAAATGTACTCTAAACTGCTTAACCCATTTATGCCTAAGGTTGTAATTTTTTGAATTTTTGCAATCAGACCTTGATGATGACCTTGAACAGTAGAATATAAATAACTCCCACATGCTCAGTGTTCCAATAATGGAACACTAGGATAAATAGCTAAAGTGAACACAGACAAAGATAATCTAGAGCAGGACTATCAATAAAACTTTCTGTGATTGGTGGTTACGTGATGCTGGGAAGGGTAGGGGGTGAGGGGATGAACTTGATTTGATTTTGCAGGCTCAGAGATGGAGGGGAATTTGAGTCAAGATGAATTGTGCCTTGAGTCTCACCTATATCTAATTTATATTAGATTGGACTTTTGAGTTTATGCTGAAATGAGTTAAGACTTTTGGGGCTTTGGGGATGAAATGAATGTATTTTGTCATTGAGAAGAACGTGAATTTTGGGGAAAAAGGGGCAGAATGCTATGGTGTAGTGTTTGTCCCTTCCCAAACTTATGGTAAAATTTAATTGCCATTGCAACAGTAGTAAGTGTGATCTTTAAGAAGTGATTAGGACATGAAGGTTCTGCCCTCATGAACAGATTAGCATCATTATTGTCGGAGTGAGTTTCATATAAGGCAAGTTTGGTCCCATTTTTTCTCTCTTTTGTTCTTCCACCTTCCATCATGGAATCATGACACAACAAGAAGGCCCTTACCAGATTCCAGCTCCTTGATCTTGGACTTCCCAGCCTCCAGAAATATGAGCTAACAAATCCCTGTTCATTATAAATTACCCAGTCTGTGGTATTCTGTTATGGAAGCACAAAAAGGACTAAGACAAGGACAACAGAAGTAGGTTGCATTTGGAGAAAGAGATTGGAAGAAGGCAAAGATGAGTTTAGCTTTGGACCTCTTCAATGTGAAGTTCCTGTGGGACATTAACATAGAAAGAAAGCAGTGATCTCTATATGTCTAAAACTCAAAAGATCATTCTCAGCTGGAATTATAGATGGATAGTCATCAACAGACTGAAACTATACAAGTGGATGAATTCTTGTACAGGGTATATGTGAAGTGAGAAAAGAACAGGGAAGAACTTTATAGACATGAGTCAGAAGTAGCTTGGTGAATTGCAGATTCTCTACAGGCCAAAAATGTGAGTTGGTTTCTAAAATTCTAATTTACTTTACCCACAGGGGAAGTAACTATATGCATTCCTTAGCTGATAGCTTTTTGGAAACAAGCCAAAAAATATCAACTGGAAGTCATTCCCATGAAGAATCCAAAGACCTTAATAAAACAATTTTTTAAAAACTGAAAGAGTTGCTTGGGCCATCAAGGAGCATGAGAATGAAGAGAGGGGTCTGTCAGAAAGAGTAGTACAGATAGAATAGACCAGTGTCCTGAAGCTCTAGTTTCATACCATGAGCAAGCTTTTTTCTTGGCTCCTTAGTTTATATTCCCTAAACTCATCAAATTAATCTCTGACTTTAATTGACTTTTCCAAAAAGGCTTCTCTTTGGAAAGCAGATATTTCCCACTAAGATCTAATGGTTGACTCTCTGATACCAATTGATTCCATGTGAATAATTCTTCCTGAACCTAATCTGTCCCTGTTTAATTGAACACATACAAGATCTGTATTTTGAGAAGAAAGTCCAAGTCTTGCTATTGAGAAAAAGTAGTTACTATGAGAAAATTTCCAAATATCAGTTCCATATTCAAGTTTGCCCTTTCTCCATCGGGGTCTTTTTCATAGGGCTCCAATTAAAACTTTCCAACTTTAGGTTGAATCTTCTTTTCCATGTTCTTTTCCATCTATACACTTACTGTCTGGAATTCAGGATTAGAGTTGCTCTATTCTCCAGGGTCACTAGCTTAAATTCAGCTTCATAGGAGTTTTTACTGTCTAATGTCTAGATTAGTTTCAAAATTTAGTTGGTCTCTTAATTTCTATATATCATTATCTCATTTCTCCTAAGACTTCCTGCTCTTAGTTCAAAATCTGTTTTGGCCCCAATGGTGGCTTTTACTTCTCGTTAAAAATCACTGAGCTTATTTTTTCAGTAATTGATGTCATATTTTGGAACTCAATTATTTTTCACCATGGTCTTCCTCATGTTGTACAGGTACTATTTTTTCAGCTGGCACAAGGTAATTGTACATTCTGCAAAGGGAATCATCATTCAAAAAACATTTACTAGCTCCCAATTTTTATATCACGTGGTTCAGGATCTGGGGATATATCACATAGGAAAGACAAAATCTCTGTCCTCATGGCATTCAGATTAATTTAAAGGACAAATATTTAACAATTAGTTTCATAATTTTATATTTTTATTTATAATTGGAATAAATGCTAGTGAAAAAAGCACTAGAGATCAAGAGAGGTATAATAAGGGTACAAAGCTTAGTTTGAGGAGATACTGTCTATAAGAGCTGTTAATTTCCATAGATATATAATGGGAAATGAAGTGATGAGTCATATTACCCTCCACAAATTTTCCCATTGGGTGTGTGGAGTGAGACACGAGGATGATACCATGGACAGCTATAACTCCATCAAGAATCCCAAAGTGACTTATTTATCAAATAACAGGTAAGGCAGTGTGTGCCATGATAAGATAGAAAGATAATTCTTTGGACTTTGGATAGAGTTCTCAAAGTAGACTGATAAATGGCTCTTCTAGCTATAAATCAGTATTTTGCTTTTTGTTTAATCTGTTGGTTATGTCACTACTTTTGTGACAATGGGCAAATGAGATCTTATGTTCCTCATTTTTAAAATAGAAGTCTGAGCCAAGTCAGTGAGTTTAGTTGGTATTTATCATCTTGAACCCTCCCAAGCTCCAGTTTAGCTGGATTGGAAAAACAAATCTTCATGTTCCATACAGTTTCACCACCCCATTATTATAGCCAAGAGTAGTTTTAGAAATAATGTAATTCATACCTTTTATGAATGCTTCCCCAAGAGGCATTGATATTCTCTGTTATCATGTGGACTTTTCTGGTATCATCTGCAGAATAATCCCGGAGAAGTTTCAGGGCCAAGTCATTTGCCACATCTACATTTATCTGCCACTGGCGGAGGTCTTTGGCCAACTGCTATAGATTTATGAGAAAGAGAACGAATGTCAGTTTTTTTCTGAAATCTCCAGTGGGAGTGTCTTAAAATACTTCGTAAACAGCTTCTGAATCCTCAGGTCAGAATACGTATATTAGATTGCTTTTAACCTACCATGTTGATTTAGTCAGTCATGACAGTATAAGGTAACCCACCTTTCAGGACAAACTTTTCAAATGCAGCATCTTGAGCAACAACCAGTATCAATTATTTCAACTTAGTAGCAATTAATTGGCAATAAAGTGGGCTTAATTGTTTTATCACAAGAGAAAAAAACTACAAAAATAAGCTCATATATAATTGTTGACTATGTAACATATAACAACATTTGAACCAAAAAAAAAATCTCATACATTTCTTTTCCTCTTCATTAACTTGTTGAGTCGTTTATGTAATTAGTGCCATCTACTGGCGTTCAACTAAACGTGCATACAGAAAATACTGAACAACAGAAGAATAGTACTGTTATTCTAGTTACGAACTTTTTGAAGGATCAAAATACTTTTAGAATATCCTACTTTAAAATTGGAATAAACGTCAAAATATAAGAATCTTGCTAAACCAAATCACCTACATTTTCTTCGTTGTTTGTCTTTGGTAATTCAGTGTTTTCAAACTTGCTATCTAATCACTTGAAACATATTTCAAAGAAAGAAGTCGATTAATGGTAGGGTTTGTCTCGAAGCATATCAACCTGAAATTTCTATTAAACATTTCTGCAAGTGCAGAGAGGAGGCTTCTAAGCATTAAGATAATACTAATTGTTAAGATAGTTATATCAAATTTAATACAATGGGTTAAGTCATTGATAAATAGACAGAGGAACAGGAACAGGTAGTTGAAACAAGAGAAAGAGTAGGATGATTTTATTTAAAAAGAAAAAAGTTAACTTTCAAGTAATAGAAAAAGAGAGTATTGAAAAGGTACAATTGGACACCAATTAAATTAACAAAAAATAAAATCCAAAGCTTAAAAGACCAGTAAAACTAGCACATTCATGTGTTACTGCTGGGGACAGTATCTATTAGGACAATTTGGCAATAGATACCAAGTGACATACAAATGCTTATTCCCATTGACTCAGTAATCTCACTTTTGGTACTTTAGCCTAATACAATCTTCAAAAGAAGATCAATACACTATATGACTTAAAATCTTCATTAACCAAAGCAGTAAAAAAATGAGAAACAGGCCGGGTGCAGTGGCTCATGCCTGTAATCCCAGCACTTAGGGAGGCCAAGGTGGGTGGATCATGAGATCAGGAGTTCGAGACCAGTCTGGCCAAGATGGTGAAACACCGTCTCTACTAAAAATGTAAAAATTAGCTGGGCATGGTGGCAGGCTCCTGTAATCCCAGCTACTCAGGAGGCTGAGGCAGAGAATTGCTTGAATCCAGGTGGCAGAAGTTGCAGTGAGCCAAGATTGCACCACTGCACTCCAGCCTGGGTGACAGAGCAAAACTCCATCTCAAGAGAAAAAAAAAGAGAAACAATGTCAATGTTTAATTCAGGGACATTAAAAGAACATAATACACCATTCCGATGGTACAATATAGAGCAAATGCACACAGTAATCACTGTAAAAAGAACACAATTTTCTTGTGTAAAAAACAGAACACAATTTTTAACTACACTGTGTTTTTTTATCTCTAAGAATACGTAATCATGAGCTGAACACAAAATGGAAGAAATTGAAAATAATGCTTCTGAGGAGAAAAATCATTTTTGTTTTTAATATTTGTTCTTTTGTGATAGTATGATATGTACAGAATAAAAATCAAACAGTATTCTCAGCATAATTTCAGCGTGTTTGGTTGAACTCCTATTAAACATATACAATCTATATATAAGGTAATTTCTCAGTTAACTAAAACATCCTAGAATCAAACTAAATAATAGTATTTACTGCATATAGCAAATAGATCCAGATTACCAAACTATTACCAAGAAGCTAATGACAATATAACTGACTTTTGCTATGAAAGCAGAGGACAGTGTCTAAAGGCATAGAACATAGCTGCTGCTCTTACAAAACAATTAACATTTATCCTCGTGGAATGCCTGCCTTTTCTTCCATACTCCTTTTATCAAGCACTGCAGTTTCTATTTTCCACTTTTCAGATCCTCACACTATTTGAAAGCCCTTCTTAGGGAACTTTTGCCAAAGGCTTGCCTTTTCTAGAAATTTCCTAGGGTACAAAATTACCACTTCTTCCCTTCTCCTCCTCACTTAAGCCAAACCTAAAGTGATAAAAGTAATGTATTCCAAGATACGAAAGAACATGTAATTGGCCCTTACTATCCAGAGGGTGCTATTTGCATTTTAAAAGAAGAGCTTATTATCTCTCATCTATTAAATCTCTAATTAATAGCATAAACATCCACAAAACTGAGAACAATAACTTGGTTACCTTTTTTTCAAGTGAATTCCTTTTATAAAAGAGTGAATTGTTAACAAAATACTTACGATGGACCAATATCAGAGCATATATGTATAAGCTCAGGAATACAAAATAAAAACAAAATTTTTAGTAAATATATAATTAAAATCATTTATTTTACTCAAGCAAGTTAAATAACCTTGGAAGCCACCCATCACTCATAGGTTCTTATTTGAAAAGTCTAGATATAAGAGGTTATACTATTTGGATGGTTTCATGGTTATGTGCATATGTTCTAGCCCATATAATTGTATGCGGTTTTTGTATATCAATTACACTTCAAAAAAGCTGTTAAAATTAAAAAACATAAAATGCAGAAGGTGCTAATGAATCTAAAAACATAATCAATAGATCATAAAAATGCCTAAAATTATGAATAACCTATCCTGGAATTTTCCAAAATCTCTGAAAGAAATAGCAAGCTAGAGTTAAATGAGAGATTTCCTACTAAACAAGGTAGTAAAGAGTGAGTCTTGATGTCAGACCAGAGCTTTTTGATGAACTTTAATGCTTGAAAGGCAGAAATACGCGTGCCATATATTTTTCTGCAAAATTGTATTCACAGAGAAAGTTAGGACTGTTATATCTAAGGAAATCCTGACTGAGTGCTAACCCTCACTGAATGCTGCCCAGGTTTTGTGAGGATGTAGGATTAAAAAGTAAAACTCCCACTGATCTTGACTGACATTGAGGCGGCTCAGGCCCTTATATAAACACAAAGGTTCTCAAAGGTAGCCTTTCTCTTTTCTCCCTTCTTAAAGACATTCCCCACAACAGAATGTTTTCCCTTTCTCCTACAGTAATATTCTGCCCGCCCATCTTGGGCTTTACCCAAGTGTCATTCACACTAGGAACCATGACCTCGACCGGTTTTGCCTACCGCTGTGAAATTTACTATGGGGATAACTCCAGACCTCAGAAGGAGTGTAAATTCAAAACTACAATAGACTTCACACACTCCCTTTTCTCTTTCTGAATTCCATTTACAATGGTGTACACCACAGGGAATTGCTTGTGTGGTGATCACGGTGTGTGAAGAAATTTAAAATACTGTGAGCACTAGCTTATAAAAAAAGATTGCCTTCGTGTATGTGTGTGTGTGTATGTGTATGTGTGTGTATTTTCTATGAAGAATATAAAATGCTAAATCCCCAAAAGGTTGGTTCCCCAACCAGGAAAGAAATTTTTCATATTCAAACCCATTATGCTACTACTGCAATATGTGCTTGATATATATTCACAGTATTTTAGGCAGAAAAAGTGATTGTGAACTATGAGACAACCTGAATTAATTTCAAGAATTTCAAGTATTTTTTTCTACTTTATCTTCTCTCTCTTTTTTTTTTCTTTGTAAGAACTTATTTTAGTGATATTGACCCTACATGGTAGAAAAGAGAAGAGGAAGTGAAAGAGTAGCTAAAAGCCTGAGCAATACAATGAGCCTGCTAGGTTTGAATCCTGGCGTGATCACTTAGTAGTTATATGGCAAATGGGAAAGTTAAATATCTTTTCTGTGCCTCAGTTTCCTCCTTTGCTAAATGGGAATATTAACAATATTTATGTGGAAATATGATTGTATGGGTTAACTTAGAGAATTCAGGGAGAACATTTACAAAGGTGCCTGGCATGCCCGAAGGATTACATAAATATTAATCATCAGCATCATCAACATCATCATCATTATCATCATCATCATCACTACTGCTAGTACATCTACTACTAATTTTAATGAGTCAAACTATATTCCCCACAGTGTGAGCCCCTTCTGAACACAAAGCAAGTAGCTCACTGTTTTATAGACATTGTCTAGAAATGCTGCAACTCTAAAATTCTCCCTTTAACTTGGAAGATAAAAGTGAGTGCAAAGCTCTATCATTAAAATTTTAAGGTTGAATATTGGTTAAATTTGCTTTTAAAATGTGTTTTGTGATATTCACCTACAAGTAAAATAAATGTTTGTTCCAGGTGAACTATTATTTAAATTTTTAATGAGTGTGTCTCAAAGGAACTTCAAAAAAGGCAGTGCAGAGTAATGAAAGGGCATCTTCCCAGGAAGTTTTGCTTGTCCATTGTTTTGCAGTTTGATCTTAAGGAAGTCACTAACCTTGTAAATGCCAGTTTTGTCATCTGTAAACTAGGATGGGGTTACTTGCTCTGCCCATGCCTCCGGCTTGTCCTGAGGTATCAAAATCAAGCAATTGCTTGGAAAATTATAAAACAGGATCCTAATATGTTTATGAACAAAGTTCTACATGTTGGACTTGTTATTTTTCCTTGGATACTGTATTTACATTCATGAACCAAGGGATTCATGGAAAAATTTAGGTCTGTTAGCTAACCACTAAGAGGTCGTTTGCTCTTAGATCCATTCTCTACCCATTTCCTACTCCACTCAGTATTGAGATGTACTAACTCCCATAGGAGCTCAGAATTTCCTGGGATTTCTTGCTAGCTGACTTCTAATTAGGTTAAGTCATGAAACACACTAGTGGGAGATAGAAGAGCATGAGAAAGGGTGAAACAAGAGAATTATCCCCCTTCTCTCTTTGTCTTGGCAGTATCTCCTTTATGTCTCCATTTCCCACTGGACAGCTGCTCCCTCTGTAATTCCAGTACCTTCTGTGCAGACCTTATAGTGGTTGAATTAGCACCCGATGGTTCTGGTTTCTGGGCTTTGGTAAAACTTGTTGGTTTCCCAAACCTTGAGGTGGTAATAGTTTCCTGAAGTTACTAAACTCCGGGTTGCCTCACTGTCTTCTGTTGGGTTTGTCGGCTCCTTCATTCTTGTGGAGCAGCCAGTCCTCTGTATTGAATTTCCTCTGTTTGAAATACCTAATGTGGTTTATAGACTAATTCCTGACAACGTGAACTGAAAGAAATCTCACAGTAAATGACCCTACCTACAGTTCCACAGGGGAAATTGAATATATCAAACATATATTTCATGAAATATCAGACTTTACATCTTGCATCCTTCTCTCTAGTCTCAGAGGAAGAGGCGACTTTTCTGTTATTGGAAGTTGATTTCACCATCTGGGCACCCATCTATTCTGGGATCCTCCTCCACATACTCCCTCTCTCTTTGTGTGTTCCAACTTCTTGCCTCTCTGTGAGGTCCTTCTCTAGAGACTTCAAGCATGAGTGTCTCTCTCATCTTTAAACAACAACAACAATATTCTGCACTCTATCATTTTCTTTCCTTCCACAGTCACACTCTTTAGAAGGCAGATATTCACTCATTATCTCAACTTGATTACATTCCTGCCACTCTCCAGTTCATGAAAATCAGGTTTCTGCCATTGTCGTTCCACTAAAACTATTCTGACAGAAGTCACTATGGCAAATTGAATTATTGGCCCCAATTCTTTACCTCTCCCTGTATCCATGCCCTTTGCTAAGTAACTTTGAAGTTCTTCCTACAAAAGACAGCATGCCCTTGACATTGAGCTTGGTCATGTGACTTGCTTTGCCTAATCCCAGTGGGATATTAATAGAAGTAACACAAGCAGAGGCTTGAAATGTATTTATGCAGTGTGGCTATCCATTTTGCACTTCTCCATTACCTTAAGACAAACATGCTCTGGGCTAGCCTACTCATCTCAGGAGGAGAATGAGTGACATATGGAGCAGAGCGACCCCAATCAACCTGCAGCATGAAGAAGTGCCACCCCACCCAAGCTGTAAACTCATGAAAGGCAATATGGGCTTATTGCTATATGCCACTCACATTTGTGAAGATAGTTAACTGATTCAGTTACCAAAAGCCAATGCCTATGGAAAGATTTACGTTCTTATTTACTTGATTTATTTGCAGCAACTGGTGCTGCTGACTATTCTCTTCTTGAAGTTCTCTGCTTTCTTGGCTTCCACTCTTTGGGTCCGTCACCTCTGTATTCTCTTCGTTTTCAAGGATTTTTTTTTTTTTTTTTGCCTGTCCTTTAAATATTAATGTTCTCCAAAATTCTGTCTCTGGATCAATCTGATTATATGTTGGTCCTCAACTGGAGCAGGAGGCAGGGAATGTATCCCCAGGGTAGTTGTATCATAAGTTTTTTTTTTTTTTTTAACTTATATCCAAATCTTCTACTTCCATTGACACTACCTTAATTTATGTCCCTATCATCTCTTGCTCAGGTACTAAAATAATCTTTTTTATTGGCTCCCTCCCTCCACTGTCAAACCACCCTTCCATCTACATACAACTGCTTAAATGATCTTTTTGTAATGCAAATAGAACCTCATTTCTCTTCAATTGGTGCTATTACCTACAAGGCAAAGTCCCAACCTCTTTCTTTGCATTACAAGGCCCTGAAGGATATGACCCCTACCTAAATATTCACTTTCATCTTTTGGTATCTTCTTCCTTTTTGAGCAATTCCATAATTGTCCACAGGAGAATATAAATGCTCTGAAAGGTTAAGTGACTTGTTCAAGGTGACATAGCTAGTCAGTGAAAGAGTCATCATAAAAATGCAGGTTTCTGGACTCTCAATTCAGTTTTCATTTCAATTCAGTTAAAGAAGTTACGCATCCATATAAAGAAATTGAAGGAAAAGGATTGGGTTTATTTTAACTGAGCTTTGAAGAATATAAAATAATCTTGATGATTATAGCATGATTGGAAAATTACTATGTATAATAAAGTAAGGCATTTCCAAAAAAAAAGATAGCAGAAAAATACATATTTTGTTTATTTTTGAAAATCTCTAAACAATTTGGTCCCAAAAATAAATTAATGTTCTATAAATCCTTATTGGGAAAAGAGAAGCACAATTTCTTCCTTCCTTGTGTGAATTAAAACGACCTATAAAACTTTGTTATGGATTTATAATAGAAATGTTAAAATAGCTGTAAGAAAGCCATTTCAAAAGTAAAAGCCTCTCACCATTAACTTCAAGACTCATCTATTAAACCTCTGACATTACCAAACAACTCTGTTTCAGAAGGTAACACTCTATACAGGGCATACTATTTAAGAAAATGGCCCTCATTTTCCAGCTTACTGAAAATGATTAATCTTTACAATAGCTTTGAAGACTACATACCAACGCCGTTACTTTTTTGTCCTTTCAACAATGACTACGAGCTGAGAGCAGACTAGTAAATGTGTTATCGGCCAACCCATTAGAGTTCCATTATTTTCTGTCTTACATGGCTTCATGTAATGAATTTTTATAATTAAACTAATGGCATACAATATATTTTTCCCCTCTTTACTTTCAGGCCCCATTTCTCTTCCAGCTTCTTTGGAATAAGTTTTATACAAAAAGAAGGGAGGAGAGGTCTCTAAGTGCTTCGTTACCTTAATTTCATTATGACATTTTTGAAAGCATTCTCTTTATCTGGGCTCTCTCTTTAATTTGCTGACTTTATTAAAAGGCTTAAGCAATGTTGTAATTAACAAATCACCTAGCTACCCCAGGCATCTGAGAAAAGTCGGTTGAGAGAGTGTAGAAATGGATGGGTGGAAATGATTCCAGAAACAATGCCAGAGGACAGAACCCCAGAAAATGGCATTTTTCAGCTCCTTTTCAAACCCCATGAGCATATTGTGGTAGACTGCATTACTGTTCTCAAATATCCAGTGCCTTTTCATGCCAGAAGATTATACATCGGCATCCCCACTGAACTCAGGAATGGCCATGTGACTGGTTTTGTCTACTTGTCACTTCTAGGCAGAAGGTTCAAGAACCATGTTCCTTGCCTCTATGATCATGAAAGGATGTACCAAGATGGAGATAACATCAGCCATGGTCCCCGAGTGACTAAGCTAAGTAGAACACTCTCATCAATCTACAACGAACATGTAACATGAGTAAAATATAGACTATTAAGCCTCTAGATTTGAGATTGCTTATTACTGTAGCTTGGCCTATGCTGACTGACATACCTATTGAGATATGACCTTGTTTCACATAGAGTAGGGCCATTCTAATACCTCCAGTTAGTCCTGGACCAGGACCAGGGCCAGAATAAACTAGCATAACGACACATAAAGAATAGGTTCTCTTATTAATAAATAGGAAGCCGTATAAATGTTGAGGAATGTTTAGAGCAACAATATCCCTGTTTTTCTGAGCTACAGGTAACATCTCAGAATATATTGTATAGGACAGAACCTGCCTATCTTGACCATAAAAGAAAATAGCTCCCTATCCATTGTGTGATGGAGGCTCCCATCTAGGTAGCAGTTATGTTCCACAGACATGGCTATTTTTTCATTTCTATAGCTGGCAAGCAGTTTCATGAAAGAGAAAAATGGAGACTATGTTTCTAAAACTGTGTTCATAAACTTGAAAAAATAAGAAAAGATCTGTAGTCAATGGCATGCAGATATACTTTTTAACATACCATAAGATTCACCCACTTAAAGTGCATAATTTTCTGGTTTTTAATATATTCAGGGTTGTGCAACCATCATTATGATCTAATTTGAGAACATTTTATTTGCCCCCAATGAAACCCATACCAATTAACCATCCCTTTCTATTGTCTATTCTCCTCTTCCTTCAGTCTTTACTGGATGTTTTATATGAATGTATTGATACAATTTGGGGTCTTTTGTGACTGGATTCTATCACTTAGCATATTTTTGAGGTTCACCCATGTTACAGTGCATATCAGTATTTCATTTCTTTTTATTGCTAAATAATATTCCATTTTTGGATGTAGGACATTTTAAAATTTATTCATTAGCTGGTGGACATTTGAGTTGGTTCTACTTTTTGGCTATTATAAATAATGCTGCTCTGAACATCTGTATAAAGGTTTTCTGTGTATATGTATTTTCATTTCTGTTGGGCATACACTTGAGAGTAGAATGGTTCTGTCATATGGTAGCTTCATGTTTAATATTTCCAGGAGACTGGGAAGGGTAGTGGTGGGGGGAAAGGGAGGATGGTTAATGTGTAGTGAAATATATAATACAAAAATATAGTTTGATAGAACGAATAAGATCTAGTATTTGGTAGCACAAGAGGATGACTACAGTCGAAAAAATTTATTATGCATTTAAAAATAACTAAATGATTATTATTAGATTGTTTGTAACAGAAAAGATAATTGCTTGAGGTGAGGGATATGCCATGTACCCTGATGTGACTGTTACACATTGTATGCCTGTATCAAAATATCTCCTGTATCCCATAAATATATATACCTACTGTGTACCCACAAAAATTAAAAATTAAAAAAATATTTCCAGGAACTTTCAAACTTTTTTCAAAGTTGTTTCACCATTTTACATTTCCACCAGTAATGTGAAAATTCCAAGTATACTTTATCTTGTCAACACTTTTTATTGTCTGTATTTTTTGTATTAGCCATCCCAGTGGGTAAAAAGTACTATCTCATTGTGGTTTTCATTTGCATTTTAAAAATAATCAATGATGTTAACCATCTTTTCATGTGCTTATGGAGATCTGTACATCTACTTTGGAGAAATGCCTATTCAAACTGTTTTTCCACTTGTAATTAAGTCATTTATCCTTTTTGTTGTTGAATTATGAGTTTTTACATATTCTTGATACAAGTATCTTATCAAATATATGATTTACAAATATTTTTATGCATTCTAAGGATTGTATTTTCACTTTCTTTACAATATTGCTTGCAGTATAAAAGTTTTAATTTTGTTAAAGTCCAAATTATGTATTTTTCAGTTACTTTTGCTTTTGGTGTCATATCTAAGAAAACATTGCATAATCCATTGTATTTCTACATTTTCTTATATGGGTTTTAAAGTTTTCGTTCTTATTAATATGTTTAGCTCCATGATTCATTAAAATATTTTATTATAAAATTTATTTTACAGAAGTTTTAAAACTTTTTATTTTTAATTTTATTTTGCTTTAACTGACAAATAATTGTATACTTTTATGGGGTACAATGTATGTTTTGATATATGTATACATTGTGGAATGATTATATCAAGCTATTTAACATATCTATCACCTCATATAGGTATCATATTTTATAGCAAGAACATTTAAAATCTATTATTTTAGCAATTTTGAAATATACAATACAATATTATTAACTATGGTCCCTACGTTGTGTCATAAAGTCTCAAAAAGTTATTCCTCCTAAAATTTTTACCCCTTTTGATCAACATCTCCCCGTTTTCCACCCCCAAATCCACAGCCTCTGGTAACCACCATTCTACTCTTTACTTCAGTGAGTTTGACTTTTTCAGATTCCACACATAAGTGAGATCATGCAGTATTTGACTTTCTGTGCCTGGCTTATTTCATTTAGCATAATGCCCTCCAGGTTCATCCATGTTGTCATAAACAAAAGGATATTCTTCTTTATTTAAGGCTGAATAATACTCCATTGTGTATATGTACCACATTTTCTTTATCCATTGATCCATCCATTGATGGAAACTTAAGTTGATTCCATATCATGGCTTTTGTGACTAATGCTGCAATAAACACAGGAGTGAAGATATCTCTTTGACATACTGGTGTAAATTCTTTTGGATATATACCCAGAAGTGGAATTGCTGGATCCTATGGTAATTCTGTTTTCAGTTTTTTGAGGAGCTACCATACTGTTTTCCATAATGGTTGTACTAATACACATTCCCACCAATGATATACAAGTGTTACTTTTTTTCCACATCCTTGATCAACACTTGTTATCATTCTTCTCTTTTTATAACAGTCATTCTAACAGGTGTAAGGTGATATCTCATTGCGATTGTAACATGCATTTCCCCAATGATTAGGATGTTGAGCATTTTTCACAAACCCATTGGCATTTTATATATATCTTTTTTTGAGAAATGTTTAAGTGTTTTGCCCATTTTAATCAGAGTATTTGTTTTCTTTTATGATACATTTAAGCTAATTTTTGTGTATGGTGTGAGGTAGGGCCAAATTTCATTATATTTCATGTGTATATCCAGTTATTCTAGCACCAGGTTTTGAAAGTCTATTTTTTTCCATTGAATTGTCTTGGTACCCTTGTCAAAAATCAGTTGACCATAAAAGCAAATGTTTACTTTTGAACTTTCAATTCTATTTCATTGATCTATATGTCTATTCACATTCTAGTACCACATTTTCTTAATAATTGTAGCTTTGTAGTAGTTTTTGAAATTGGAAAGTTAAGTCCTCCAATGTTGTTCTTTTCTCAAGGTTGTTTTGACTATTCTACATCCCTTGCATTTCAATAGAAATGGTAGGATCCACTTGTCAATTTCTGAAAAAAAAAAAAAAAGCTAGTTGTGATTTGGATAATGATTCCATAGAGTCTGTAGATCAATTGGGGGGATATTGATATCTTAATAATATTAAGTCTTTTGATCTGAGAACATGGGATATTTTTCTTTTTGATCTTTAATTTCTTTCAACAATGCTTTGTATTCTTCAGTATACAAGTCTTGCATCTCTTTTATGCCTAAGTTTTTAAAACTTTTTGATGCCATTGTAAATATTTTCTTAATTTCACTTTTAGATTATTCATTTTTAATGTATGAAATAATTCATTTTGTATATTGATCTTGTATCCTACAAATTTGCTGAATTATTTTATTATTTCTAATATTTTTCATAGATTCTTTAGAATTTTCTAATTACAAGGTCATGTTGTCTGCAAGTAGAGATAATTTTACTTATTCCTTTCTAATTTGGATGTCTTTTATTTATTTTTCTTGCCTGATTACCGTGGCCTGAACTTCCAGTGCAATACTGAATAGAAGTGGTGAGACCAGGCATCCTTCACTTTTTCCTGATCTTAGGGGAAAGCATTCGGTGTTTCACAATAACATTAGCTGGGAAGTTTTTGTAGTTGCCTTTTATCAGGTTGAGGAAATCCTCTTCTGTATTAGTTTCCTAGGGCTTCTGTAATTAAGTGTCACAATCCAGGTAGCTGGGTAGACAAAACTCATTGTCTCAGACTTCTGGAGGCTAGATCCAAAATCAAGATTCCAGCAGGCCATACTCCTGCTAAAACCTGTAGGGGAGAATTTTTCCTTGCCTCTTCCTTGCTTCTAATGATGGCTGTTAATCATTAGTTTTACTTGTCTTTGAACTGTAGCACTTTAATCTCTACCTGTAACATCATATGGTGTTTTTCCCGTGGTCAGTGCCCTTATGTGGCATTCTTCTCTCTGTGTATGCCTCTTTTCCTCTTCTTATAAAAATACCATCTTAACTTGACTGCATCTGCAAAGACTCTATTTCTACATAAGGTCACATTTGCAGGTACCTGGGCTCAGGCTTTTAGTATGTCTTTTGGGAGTGGGGGACACTATTCAATTTAAAATACCCTCTATTCTTCATTTGTTAAGTGTTCTCTATTTTTCAAGCTTGAAAGGGTTTTGTACGTTGTCACATGAATTTTCTATAATTATTGTGATGACCATATGATTTTTTTGTCCTTTATTCTATTGTTATGGTATAATACATTGATTAAATTTTGGATGTCAAACCAACCTTATATTCCTGGGATAAATCTCACCTGGTTATGGTAGCAATCATGTTAATATGTTGTTGTATTAGGTTTGATAATTTTTTGAGGCTTTTCAAGTCTATTTTCATAAGGCATATTGCTGTAGCTTGTTTTCTTGTGATATCTTTGTCTGGTTAGGAAGTATTCCTTTCTCTTCTATTTTTTAGAAGAGTTGTTTATATGTTTGGTAGAATTCATCAGTGAAAACTTCTGGGTCTGAGCCTTTCACTGGGGGAAGTTTTTCATACCGATTCAATTTCTTGTTATAGATCTATCCAGGTTATTTGTTTGCTTAGTTGTTCATAATACCCTCTTTTAATTATTTTTATTTCTGTAATGTTGGTAGTAACACACCCTCTTTTTCTCTAAGATTAATAATTTGAACATTTCTTTCTTAACCAATCAGCTAAAACTTTGTCAATTTTGTTGACCTTTTCAAATAACAAAATTTCTAGATTTTGGTTTTGTTGATTTTTTCTATTATATTTTCTTCCTCTATTTGATTTTTTTCACACTAATTGTTATTACTTCCTGCTGCTTACTGTAGATTTACTTTTCTCTTCTTTTTCTAGTTTCTTAAGGTAGAAGCTTAGGCTGTTGATTTGAGATCTTTTTCCTTTTTAAATATAGGTATTTATAGTTATACATTTCACTCTAAGCACTGCTTCAGCCTCCTCTCATAAGTTTTGGTATGTTGTATATTTATTTCCATTTATCTCAAGATATTTTTGTATTTTTTTATTTCTTCCTTGGCCTATTGGCTATTTAAGGGTGTGTTGTATAATTTTCTCATATTTATGAACTCCCAAATTTATTTCTGTTACTGATTTTTAATTTTACTCCATTATGGTCATAAAATCTGCATTGTATGATTTTAATCCCTTTGAATGTAGTGAGACTTATGTTATGACCTAGCATATGGCCTACCCTAGAGAATATTTCATGTACAGTTGAGAAGAATGAGTATTCTGCTATTATTGGATGAAATGTATAGATATCTGTTAGGTCTTGTAAGTTTATAGTCTTTTTCAAGTGTCTATTTCCTTGTTAATTTGCCTAGTTGTTTTATCTATTATTAAAAGTGAGATGTTGAAGTCTCCAACTATTTTTGTTGAATTACCTAATTCTCCCTTCAATTCAGTCAGTTTTTGCTTTCTGTATTTCCTTAATTTTTTTTCTTTTTTTTCTTTGGATTGGATTATCCCATTTACCTATTTTCAAGTTTGCTGATTCTTTCTTTTGCCAGCTTGAATCTGATGTCAAGTGAAAAATTTAATTTCAGTTATTGTGCTTTCCAACTCCAGATATTCCACTGGGTTCTTATTTACAATTTCTATCCCTTTATTGATATTCTCTATTTGTTAAGATAAGCACAAGGGCTTCTAGAGTGCGCAAGAACATGTCAGAGATTGCCAAAATCTCCTATGGACATCTCATTCTCCAGAGCTTCATTGAAAGTTTTTCTCCAGATCTATGTTTACCTCAACTAGTATCACAGCCTTAGGATTCTGTTATGTTAAAGAATTGCTGCTAATTGATTTGGACCAACACCCTGGAGTTAGGGCTTTTCCTAGAAAGTTATCTCTAAGTCAGGCCAAATAAAGGCAAGGCCATGTATATAGGTTTATTCCAGGGAGCTGCAAGATAGGTCAAATAGTGGCAATGCTCTTGGAATAAAATTGGCCTTTTTGAAGAATTACGATACTGGTCTACACTCTCTGGTGGCTAAAAGGCTGCTAGTTTTCACAGCTACTATGGTTGCAAGGCTACTGATTTTCAAGGCTACCGTGGAGCTGGGAGAAAGTGACGGGAAAGGCCAACTTAAAAAGTCTCAAACTTTGCCATTTTTATTGAGGGTCAGCATTTCAAAAATTGTTGCCAGCCTTTGATTAATTCCCAGGGTTCAGAAAAGGTGATTTGGGGCCAGGCGTGTTGGCTCATGCCTGTATCCCAGCACTTTGGGAGGCTGAGGTGGGTGGATCACTCGAGGTCAGGAGTTTGAGACCAGCCTGGCCAACATAGTGATACCCTGTCTCTACTAAAAACACAAGAAATAGTTGGGCATGGTGGAGCGTGCCATGGTGGAGTAGTTCCATCTACTTGGGATGCTGAGAGACTCACTTGATCACAAGAGGTTGCAGTGAGCCAAGATCATGCCACTGCACTCCAGCCTGGGTGACAGAGTAAGACTCCATCTCAAAAAAAAAAAAAAAAAAAAAAAATTAAAAAATAGAAAAAAAAGAAAAAGAAAAAAAAAGAAAAGAAATAAAGAAAGAAAAGATGATTTTGAAAATTTTTTGAGGAGCAGATTTACAGAGTTACCACATTATATTTTCTTTTTTTTTTTTTTTTTTTTTTTTTTTGAGACGGAGTCTCACGCTGTCACCCAGGCTGGAGTGCAGTGGCCGGATCTCAGCTCACTGCAAGCTCCGCCTCCCGGGTTCACGCCATTCTCCTGCCTCCGCCTCCCGAGTAGCTGGGACTACAGGCGTCCGCCACCTCGGCCGGCTAGTTTTTTGTATTTTTTAGTAGAGACGGGGTTTCACCGTGTTAACCAGGATGGTCTAGATCTCCTGACCTCGTGATCCGCCCGTCTCGGCCTCCCAAAGTGCTGGGATTACAGGCTTGAGCCACTGTGCCCGGCCCACATTATATTTTCAAGCATGGGATAAGTTAAATTGTGAAAAGAAAACTAGAGAAAATATGGTACAATCAAAGCATAAGTTATTCAAGGCTTGGTGACTCTGCATTAAATATTTATACAATATAATAGTTACCTGGGGAAGCTAGCCCATTACTACCTGTGATCTATCAGCAATGTAGAGAGCATTCTGTACGCTTTGAGAAGTTTAATAGTTTCGTTCATACTTTAGGAGGAAAAGTACTATTGGGTTATTGATCTTTTCTCTTTAATCACATAGAAACTTTAGTGGAGAACAAAAGGGAATAAAGAAAATACATGAAGAAATGGTAGGTCCTGGCAAGAAGATTTCTAATAATGTTTTTCATTATTGTACCAGAAACTCAAACCTCAAACTACTAGTGTGGGTCAATTTGCTGATTCAATATTGTACAACTCCAAAAAATACACAAAATATATACAAGAAAAATTCAGTTTCCACTACTGTACATATTTTTTTGGTGGATGAGATATCTGATACCATCAATCCTTCCACAAATCACTCAAAATGTAAAGCACTACTTCTATATTTGAAAAATGTCTCCCTTTTTAGTAAAATAATTTGAGATACTCGAATAGCTACCTTAGTTACTATATACAATAAGTTCAACTTTTAAAATTAATTATGTGATTATAGAATATCTGTGTTTCAAGTTTCCTAAAGAATGCCTTCAAAAACACAGGGATTTTGCTGCCTTGGAAATGTTTATTTAATAATTTGAAAATCATTGAATTTCTTGCTTCAGATAGTTTTAAATATTATATAGCCAAATCAGCCAGGCTCAAACAAGATTTCACTTCTCTATTGAATTCATGTACTCTCAGCTCAGCCAAGCACAAAACAGCTAATGCTGTCACGTTTGAAAAGCTTTTATACTGAATTTGACACAAAAGCAATCACAAAGCCGACAAAAAGGGAATTTTTCTTTCAAAAACAGAAAGGGGAAGAAATAAATGAAAACTCTCAGCCTGGGAAAATCTCTCTTGACACTGGAAAAGAAAGTTTAAAATGATCAAGAAGTAATTTTTCCAAAGAATCCATTGCCAAGTTTGGACCCATCTTAAAAGCCTAGGGAACAGGTTATGAACTCAACCAAGAATCTGCCAAATGAAATAAATCCTATGATGATCACTGTTGGCGGTTTTAGGTGCCAATGGCATACTATTTTTGCCTCTTGTGAAAGTTCTAAATGGCATCATCTCTCATAGGATTCTGTCATAGCCTACTGGCAAAGATTTTGATTAGAATGAAAATCTTGTATGTTTTTGCCTAACATCTGTCTTTCTATCTCAAAAGAACTTTATTGTTGTACCAGGTCCATAGAGAAGATAAAATTAAACCATGAAGCCATGTGGCTAACAAAATTGACTACTTTCTGACTTCATGTTTTTGTTTTAGAAAAATTAAGGGTGAAAGAAAACAATTATCAATACGTTATGGCCATCTCTTTAATGGCCTGCTAAGTAATTGTTGATACTCTATGCCATCTGCATTCTGTTTTTCCACCAAATCAAGACTCTCCTGTTGCTGTTTCTTTCTACTCTGACCATGCTTTCAAGATAAACTTCTTCCATATGACATCTCCGATTTTATCTCTGTTTTGTGAATCGGTTGTTATCGTCCCCATTTACTCTCCACACTCTCTCTCTCTCTCTCTCTTTATTTTTGAGATGGAGTCTTGCTCTGTCGCCTAGGCTGGAGTGCAGTGGCGTGATCTCGGCTCACTGCAACCTCCGCCTCCCGGGTTCCAGCGATTCCCCTGCCTTAGCCTCCCAAGTAGCTGGGACTACAGGCATGCAACACCACGCCAGGCTAATTTTTGTATTTTTAGTAGAGACAGGGTTTCATCATGTTGGTCAGGCTGGTCTCAAACTCCTGACCTCGTGATCTGCCCGGCTCAGTCTCCCAAAGTGCTGGGATTACAGGCATGAGCCACCGCACCCGGCCTCGCCACTCTTTTTTTCTAAATAAGAGGAGGAGTTTTTTCTAAATGTCAGAGCAGCAAGGAAATAAAGACGGAAATTAATGAAATAATATAAAGAATTTAAAATGATAATTATTAAAAGATGTTTAACAACATTGATAAATATTTATGCAATAATATTAAGTTTACAAATCAGAATTTAAAATTTAATTTACATTGTGTAGACAATTAAAATATATGTAGATAAGAACTAGAAGAGATTATCAATAAAGATTAGCAATTATGAATCATTAACGTATCAAGATTTTTGGTAATTTTCTTTTTAGGTTCAGGTATGGTGACTGGCTCAAATTTTAAGAGTATAACAGTGTTGGTGGTTGGGTTTGAAGCATTTCATTGTTGCTCACTAGTGAGAGTTAGGGTGGTCATCACTGAGGTGCTGCAAAGGAGGCTGGCTGCTGTAATCATAGCTCTCCAAGGCTGTAGACATAGCTTCGTGATTGCCTTGTGAGACTCACAGACTCTCTTGTTAATCTTAGGCACACAGACTCAGAATGAACTTATGGAGCAAGGGGGTGTTGCTTTAGTCATTTAATGCCTCCTCCTGTCTATTTTCACACTTTTTTCCTAAAAGAAAATTGTAAGTAATAAGCCAGCTAATATCACTTAGTAGTGATGACACATTCGATGTAAAGACCAGATATCCATTTTATTTGCTCCCTACCTTTTAGAAGAATTAAACATTGTCATTTCAGTAAAAATGAAATGGAGTTTGCAATTACTGTTTTACTTTTTCATCTAAGAATATAAATTTTTTTTCCCAGTATACTATTTCATTGCTTTCATTTTCTACCTGTTGGTTTATCAGTAATGTAATATAATCTTATTTGTCAATAATAATTACATAAGTATTTTTCGGATTTGTATGAGGTTTTCTTGCTTTGTTTTAGCCACGTAGACAAGTGGAAGAGAAAGCCTGTGATGTGACCTACAAGAGTAACTGCTATGCATTCACATCACAACTCTATCACTTTCAAAAGAAGATTCTGAACTTCTCTAGCCTTCAGTTTTCTTATCTGAAAACTAAGAATAATCAGAGTACTTTTCAAAGAGAGTTTTTGAAAGCATGAAATAAACCAATATATGTAAAGTGACTAGCATACTTTTTGACACACAGCAAGCATTCACTAAAAGTTATTATTAACATTAGGATTACTTTAATTTTAGCATACATCATTCAAGAAATGAAGGAAAAAATTACAGCTTTGGCCATCTTTATCTGTATCGTGAACTTACATTGAATCTGCAGTAATATATATCATTAAATTCCTAAACACAGAACACAAACAAAAAATGTCAATCTCTATAGATAGTGGCTGAGCCATTTTTATGATGTAGTTTTAGACCATTCCAAAGCATTTTTTTAAATTTCAAAAGTTTGACAAAGGATAGCAATTATAATACAATTCTGGTTTTATTTTAGGTGTTTAAAACATCTTACATGTTTTGACAATGCAATTGTTTTGTTTTCTACTTTCATGTTTCCTTCTGCAGGTATTTTTGTCTCTTATTTAAAGCTACTTGCTCTTCTAAGGGCAATTAAACCCTAATCATTCTTACTATCACTTTAGAATTTTCTTAGATTAAATTTATTTCTCATTTGCCAACTACCAGAGTCCTCTTGTTGTAGTCAAATCTGTCACTATATGCCTCTCATCTCTCCTTCTTCTCGTCTAACTCAAGGATCCAGTCCAAACTTCGTATTTTCTGCTTATAACTTCTTACCAGTTAAGTACTTTGGTTTGTGATCCAATAGATTCATAGTATCCCAAACTTATAGAGAAGAAAAAGAAGTAGCATAAATAATATGCTGACTACCTCATCGATATGACTAGAGCTTTCAAGAATAACCACGATTCTATATATTACATAGTCAGACCAGGAATTAGGAAAATGACCATTGGAAATTCCTAATTCATCTATGCTCATCCATTGAAAAAACTATTAGTGGTAACATGTGTCTCTTGAAAGAATTTTTATTCACCCAGATTTTGACTCCAACAGAGCTAATGATAAGACTGTAAAATTCTATGTGGCTTTCTAACATTCTCATCATATAAACTAAGACCTTGTCCTTGTAGCAGCTCAGGTCCCTTTGATAAAATAGCTATGACAGAGATTGGCTAAAAGCTCACTAATTCCATTAACTCTTCCTGAAATTAAATCAAGAACAAGTTCTGTGTGATGGGACGTGGCAGAAGTGGTATACATAATTTCCAGGCCTGGCCATAAAACTCCATGGATTGACTGACCACATTCTCTCTTCCTTTTCTGCAGTGGCCTTTGGCAGTGGGTTAAAAATGACAGTGTCACAAAATTGGAAAAGTCTGGGTTTCCAAGTGACCATGTTGGGGGACAGCTCCTAAGAATGGCTTGTCAACCTCTGCTGGACTATGATATAAATAAGAAAGCAGTCTTTATTGTATTACACTATTGAGATTTCAGAGTTCATTTCTTACTATAGTTTAGCATAGTCTAACCTGACTAATTTGGAAATGGAGGTCATTTCATCCAAGAAAACAATATGGTTTCCTTCTTAGATGACATAACCAATTTAAGAATCAGATACTGGTTTAGCAAAAGGCCTTTTCTGTCAGATAAAATATCTACAGAGGGTTTTGATCAAGTGCCCAATCTGATCAACCTCCTAACATATTAGTTCCCTGCTCAAAATACCCTAAAGCCTAACCATTGTTTAACATTTAAGGGCTTTTCAAACTGACCAGTAAATACTAAGTTTGAAGGAATTAAATGCATGCAAAGCACTATGCATGCTGCTTGATAAAACATAGTTATTAAGCAATTTTCTTCCTTTTCCTTTTCTTTTTTTTTTTATCCTGAGGAATTATAGACTACTAAGCAGACAGATATTTGAGGAGATTTCAGAGGAAAGAGAAAGAAGGGAAGAATGAGCTGAGCAGGAGGTAAGAGAATGGGGGGAGAAAGTGAGAGTACTCCTTATTTCTGCCCAATCCTTATACCCACCCACCCCCATTTCTTGATCCAGGGCCTCCAAATAAGATATGAAAGAGTAGACCTGTTACTTTTTCTAGGAAGGAATTAAGCCCGAATGGTTGACTTCATGCAACTACATAAGTACATATACCAATTTTGAAATGATCTTAAAAGATGGTGCAATAGAAAACCAGTCCACTATATCCAGATTACTAAACAATATTAACTTTAAGATTGACATTAGCTGTCAATTTTCCTCTATTCTCTACCTTGACTCAAAAGTTTACTGGCTAGGCATGGTAGCTCATGCCTGTAATCCTAGTGCTTTGGAGGTCAAGGCAGGAGAATTGCTTGAGGCCAAGAGTTCAAGAACCCATCTCTACAGAAAATAAAAATTTCTAAAAAATTAGCCAGGCATGGTGGTACACGCCTGTCGTCCCAGCTACTAGGGAGGCTGAGGCAGGAGAATTGCTTGAGCCCCAGAGTTCAATGCTCAGTGAGCTATGATTATGCCACTGCACTTTAGCCTGGGTGACAGTGAGACTCTGTCTCTAAGACAATAAATATAAAAAGTCTACTGTTCATTTCAGCTTTAATGTGAGTTTCTGTTAATAAATTTACATTAAACATCATTAAATTACAATCCATGGTATAATTTTTATCAAGTGTAACCAGTATTTTATTTTAAAAAGGTATCTTTGATACTAACCTTGGTTTCTGTGATTTTCTTTTGGATTGCATCTATTGTATAGGGACCCTCCTTCCATGACTCAAGCTTGGCTCTGGCCTGTCCTAAGACCTGCTCAGCTTCCTCCTTAGCTTCCAGCCATTGTGTTGAATCCTTTAACATTTCATTCAACTGTTGCCTCCGGTTCTGAAGGTGTTCTTGTACTTCATCCCACTGATTCTGAATTCTTTCAACTGGAATAAAAGGAAAAATAAATATATAGTAGTAAATGCTAGTCTGGAGAAGACATTTTAAATGTACCTTCCAAACATTATTTCACATTTATGTTGCTTATTTAAAAAATTATGCATTGTGTTATGGCTAGGATGATGAAAAACATGATTCCTTACATTTTTGATGGCAAATACTAGTTTCTGTTAAATTATTTTCCTGAAGGTGACATAGAAATCAACATAAATATAAAATTTTAACTCAATTCTTGATCCCTAGAACCAAATATGAATCATCTTTTAGGAAAGTACTACAGCAGAATATCCATATCCCCTTATCCTTGCCACTTCAGCACCCATCAGCCTGATTTCCCAGTGCCAGCATTGGCATTTCATTGCCTGAAGGCTGTCTGTTGCCACAAGAGTTTGCTTTGCCATCCATGTGGCAGGCTAGACATACCAGGCAATTGATGCCTCCCCTCCAGCCCCCAGAGGCAGCCTGTAAATAATGACTAATTGTAGGAATTGGGATATTGATACACTAGCTCCCTTGATGCTAGGGGAAATAACTCTGAGGCATGTATTTTACAAGGGTTTCAGAGTTTCCCAAGGGATAAAGCTCCAGTGGCCCACAACAGTAGCTGGCTTGAAAATGCACCACTCTTTACTGGCTGCCTTGCCTTACCTGTCTCATTTTTCCCCTCTTCTACTGATTTATTTACTTTGCAAATAAATCACTTGCTCTTAAAATAAATAATGTAATCCTGTTTATTTTAATACTTTTCCAAGGGTCTTCTGCTGAGTGAACCCAAGGGAAGATAAGTGTATTAGAAACTTCTTTTTTTTCTTTCTTTTTTTTTTTTTTTTGAGATGGAGTTTTGCTCTTGTAACCCAGGCTGGAGTACAATGGTGCAATCTTGGCTCACTGCAACCTCTGCCTCCCGGGTTCAAGCTATCCTCCTGTCTCAGCCTCCTGAGTAGCAGGAACTACAGGCGCGTGCCATCATGCCCAGCTATTTTTTTTTTTTTTTTTGTATTTTTAATAGAGACAGGATTTCACCATGTTGGCCGGGCTGGTTTTGAACTCCTGACCTCAGGTGATCCACCTACCTCGGCCTCCCAAAGTGCTGAGATTACAGGTGTGAGCCACAGCACCCAGCCAACTTTTTTTAACAATACCTAAGAATTCACGCTGGGTACATTTTGTAAGACTGGCTTATATTGAAGCCATCATTGGTATCATTGGAAGTGTAAGAGGGAGGTGCTGTATAGATTCTACTCTGAAACATGTTCTTTTCGAATATTAAACACGATTACATTATTTTTGCTATACAATTTCTCTAAGCTGGATTTATGAAATAAAATTAATACAGAAAACAAGTAATAAAACCTCCATCTCATTTATCCCTTAAGCATGAAACCTGACAGACATTCGAGATTCTTTCCTAAGTGTCACCCAACATCTCATATAATTAGTTACAAATTTCTTTCATATACAACTTCTTTCCTCTTTCTATTGGCACTGCAAACCTCTATCATTTTTTGCCCTCACATCCATAAGAGGCTCTATATCATCCTCCCAGACCTAAATCTCTGTTTTAGAATGAAATTCTACCCTATAGAAAGATTAAAACTAATATAAATCTGATCACTGCACTCCCTCATAAAAAAAACCCCTTCAATATTTCCACACTGTCTTCTGGAATATTTTAGCTGGACATACATGTTCTTCTGTGATTTTGCCTAGGTAATCTGGAGGTTTATCTACAAAGGAGCAAGTCACAAGATAATCAGGATATAAGAAACCATCACAGATAATACAAGAACCTTGCAGCAGTAAAGCTGTTACTACATCTAGGCCCAAGGGATGAGGGGAGGGAAAAGTGGCCAGAAGCAGAGAATCGTAATGAGAAACCACTTTGAGAAGAGCAATAACCTTTTGTCAAGGGACATAGTCAGCCTGTGGCAACCTCAAAGGGTGGGAATTAGGAGAATAAATATCTTGACCTCACTTTACTTCCTGCCTTCAATTTCCTTCTAGGGCTCTTGGGTGCCTAAACCAACTGGAATCCAAAGGGCATGGGAGTCCAATGATGACACAAGTCAGCCTCCCAGAATAAAGAGCAAGCGAGAGAAGGTCAAAGAATGGGTACAGTTGGACAAACAAAATGTATATGGCACAGAACTATAAAACTATGCTTCTTATTTTGTTATGTAAGTAAAGTCCTTTTTAATTAACCCTATTGCCTCCACAAAGTTATATGAAGTTATAAGTTAAAGAAATACTTGAGATGGCCAGGTGCGGTGGCTCATGCCTGTAATCCCAGCACTTTGGGAGGCCAAAGCGGGTGGATCACAAGGTCAAGAGTTCGAGACCAGCTTGACCAACATGATGAAACCCCATCTCTACTAAAAATACAAAATTTAACACATGCCTATAATCCCAGCTACTCAGGAGGCTGAGGCAGGAGAATCACTTGAACCTGGGAGGTGGAAGTTGCAGTGAGCTGAGATCATGCTGCTGCACTCCAGTCTGGGTGACAGAGCAAGACTCCATCTCAAAAATAAATAAATAAATACTTGAGATAGTTTGTAAATAAGCATCAGGATTAGATAGACTCCACAAAACTAGTAATTGTGACATGAAATCAAAAACAAAATCCCCAGAATAATTAAAACTGAGTAAGTGGCACACATTATAGACTACTGTTTTTTTTTTTTTTTTTTTTTTTTTTTTTTTTTTTTAAATCAGGTTTATTTCTGTTTGGATGTTTGCTATGTATTGCAAAACTAGTCGACAGAGAAATAAAAAGCAAAGCCTCAAATGCCAGTGCATTCTCATTTATATGGCACATAGACTGAGCCCAACACAGGGCTGGGAATGGACTCTTGGTAAATACAACATATAGAGAATAAATAAAACACAAAGAGCAAATAAGATGAATGAAAGACTAGAGAAGGAAGAGGAATATCAAGAAAGTATACTATTATAGAACATGGAAAAGAAAGATTTTGGGAGACACAAAACAATGGCGTTCAAAGATTAGAGAGAGACTTATGGTTAAACAGAGGTTGACACGTTAACTGAAGTTGCAATATAACATGTCGACTAGTTTTGCAATGCACAGCAAATACCCAAACAGAAATAAACCTGATTTAAAAAAAACAGTAGTCTATAATGTGTGCCACTTACTCAGTTTTAATTATTCTGGGGACTATGTTTTTGATTTCATGTTGTATTGTTGCAATTATCCTCATTTAACAGATGAGGAAATAAAGACAGTGTTAAATAACTGGTCTAAGGTCATATAGATAGTGACTGTTGGAGCCAATACTTGGATTCAAGAAGTTAGACCCCCAAAGCCCATGTCAAAAGTATCCATTGGCTTTGGTCATATGGAATTCCCTGAAGACCATACACAAAATGACTTCAGTGCAGTGGTAGAAATCTTATTGTAGGAGATTAACAAATATCTATGAAAAAGTAAAGACAGTAAATTGTAGACTATCCAACCATAGATCATTATAAGTAGGAAGTCAGAGGGCAGTTTGGTGTCGAGAGAAGTTTTCTTCCAAATATGGAAAACTTGTGTATTAATATAGGTATTGATGGGGGAAAATGGTCAAAAGACAAAGATGATGCCAGATGGAAGAAAAGTCCCTGAGAAGGTGAGTGTATTGAACATTAACTAACTACCTCCTTCTCCTGTGTTTCCCCTGTTACTTTTCCATTTGTGCAGTCTCCCTACAATAGACCTCTCTTTGCTCTGTGGATGGTGTGTACTTAGTTTTAACTCATCTCCCTGGTTTTAGTGGTTAATTGAAAAATGGACTTATGGTTCCAAGTAAGGTCAATCAGAACCAATGAAACAACTCTAGGATTGTTGTTGTTGTTGTTGTTGTTTGTGATTCTAAAAGAGAAAACCCATTGTTCCCTGTTTAAGATGGACGAGAAAGCATGTAGTTCTTCAGTATCCTGATATCCATCTTAGAACAATTAAGAGGAATTAAACAGAACAAATACTGGGGAGCAGAACCATGCAACGGAGAAGGAAAACTAGAATCTGGTCACACTATTTAATTCCTGACACAAGCCTTGCCTACCTTTCAACTGTTTAATGACACTGATCAATACATTTCTTCTGAGTAAGTCTAAGCTACTTTGAAATGGATTTTCCATTACTACAATGTACGAGTTCTAACTTATAGAGAGAGACAAACTCTTTTGATGTAAACAAAGGTCTTCTAGGAATTGTACAAGAATCACTGGAATTATACATGGGGATAGCTTTCAAATATAAAAGTTTAAAAGAGGACTTTGATCCTGCTTAAAAAGTAGCTTTAACTAGGGTATCTAGATAAATACACTTAATGCTTATATCACCTTGGAGGAGGTCCTACATAAAAAATTTCCAAAGCCTATAGAACCAAAACTTACCAAAAACATTATGGCATTTAGACAACATTATTCTGTGAGCCTTATGGGTAGGAAGGGATTTTTGCCACCATATGCTTACCTCTTTCTATTCAATTTCTTTATATTATAAATACATAAATGAAATTGACACTCAAAAAAAGAGACATCTGGAGGCAAAATTATCCCAGGACATTCACATATAGGGTGGCCTTGCCTGGTTACATCCATGATTTAAGATATATTCTATTCTTTTTCCCTTTTAAGTAGATCTTTGATAATGGAACACGCACTCAAATGTCATCATCACATATAAAGACTTCCCCTGCTTTCTTATGCAGTCATTTTCTCTCACCATAGTACTCCAATAACACTTTGTTAAGATTTTGAAACTTGTACCGTGTACTACTATGATTTACATTTTTACATTTTACATTTCTGTCTCTGATTCTAGACAGTGTCCTTGCCTCAAAGGCAAGGACATAATCTGTAGAAGATGCTGTCGGGGCCCATCTATCTGCCGTTGGCACTCATCATTCAGGTATATGCCAGCAGGGTCCTAGTACAAGCATTTGCCCTACTGCAAACCTGAGAGATTTTCCTCAGTTTGCTAGGTGCATTGGCCAGAAGTGCTGGAAAGTTAATGTACCAGGCAGCATTTAGCCAATGATGGATAAGAGTCGGAATAGTTAACCCTGGTTCCTTGCCCTTACCCGCTTGTGGCTGACAACTTTGAGGCCTGTTGTTTGTTTGTTTGTTTGTTTACTATCTCCCAGAGATCCTTCATCAGGATCAAACCCCGTGGCCCAAAGCAATAACTTGCTCCATAACTGGCTTAATTATTGGCTTCTTCCATTTCTTATCTCATTGTCCCACTCTCCTACTGGTACTTCCCGGGATCACATTACAAACAAACCACTTTCACCATTAATCATTGTTTAAAGGTCCGTTTCTGAAAGAAGCTAGCCTAAGTTAGTATTTTATCCATTAAAAAAAATCCTTTTCTGGCAAAGTGGAAGAAGCTAGAAAATAAAAATAAAGTAAAAAGTAAAAATCAAAAACATCCTTAATGTACAAACTAGTGTTCGGCATTTGGAATACCTTCAATAAATGTCTGTCAAATGAGTTGTATATGTAGATTATTTCCATTATCCCCACTTTCTCTTTATAATGATATAAAAATGCCATTTGTAAAGTTAACCTTTGCCCAGCATCTTCAGTCTTTCTTCTTAAGTAACCACTATTTGTTTGTCGCATTTCAAGTTTTCATAATTTGAAAATGGACTCAAGACTTTCACATTTCCTTCCTTATTTTCCTCTCACTCTCCTGCTCATGATCTCTACTCCAGGGAAACAAATGTCCTCTGAATTTCCTTTGTTTCTTATTTAATGCCCTTGTATCAACCACACTTGTTTGTATAAAACATCTTTAATGTCATGTTTACTTGCAGAATATCTGTGCCTTATATAAAATCCATAAATTAAAAGATATGGGAGGGTCAAAGAATTCTGTAAGCCAAAACTAACCAATGACCTCTCTTTCCCTAACTTTCTTAAAATAACTATAGGTTAGAGAGAATCTGTTGGCATATCATATTGCCTGTGTCTATCTTCTTAATCAAATTGTAGATAAATAATTTAGAAACGTCCCTCTATATATTGAAGCCAGTGGATTAGGGTCTCCCACATGACCTAGGGAGACACCAGCTGGCATGGATAAGGGAGTGGTTGCACCATACCTCCCCTACTCCCAGCAGTGAAGCTTGCAGCAACAAAAGTGACTCCTTACTTCTCCTTAAGAAGAAGAGAGCAAAGAGTAAAGAAGACTTTGTCTTGCATCTTGGATATCAGCTCAGCCACAGTAGGATAGGGCATGGGCAGAGTCATGAGGCCCCCATTCCAGGCCCCAGTTACTGGATAACATTTCTAGACATACCCGGGGCCAAAAGGGAATCTGCTACCTTGAAGGGAAGGACCCAGTTCTATCAGGATTCATCAGCAACTAACGAAAGAGGCCTTGAACCTTGAATAACCAGTTGCAATACCCAGGGAGTACACTGTGGGACTCGAACTCTGCGATGTGCTGGCTTCATAGGTCACCCAGCAAATTCCCAGCTGTCGTGGCTATGGTGAAAGACCCCTTCTGTTTGAGAGAAGTAGACAGAAAAGTAAAAGGGACTTTGCCTTGCCCCAAAGGCATAGAGTGGTTGAGTGGATTAATGACAACAACAAAAAACAAGACCCAAATATGTGCTGCCTACAAGTGGCTCATTTCACCTTAAAGGACATGCATAGACTGAAAGTAAAGGGATGAAAAAAGATATTCCATGTACATGAGAACAAAAAGAGAGCAGGTGTAGTTACACTTATCTTAGGCAAAATAATCTTTAGGTCAAATCTGTTAAAAGAGACAAAGAAGGTCATTATGTATTGATAAAGGTTATTTCATCAAGAGGACATAACAAGTATAAGTATATATACATCCCAAATCGAAGCACCTAAATATATAAAGCAAACATTAAGGGATCTGAAGGGAAACATAGCCTATAACATAATAATAGTAGGCAATTTCAATATTCCACTTTAAGCAATAGACAGAAAAATTCATAAGAAAACATTGGCCTTGAATGACACTTTAGACAAAATGGACCTAAAAGACATATACAGAACATTCTGCCCTGAACAGCAGGAAAATACAGATTCTTCTTAAGTACACATGTAACATTCTCCAGGATAGATCATATGTTAGGCCACAAACAAGTCTCAACAAATTTAAGAGAACCAAAATCATATCATGTATCTTTTCTGATCACAATATAAAATTAGAACTCAATAAAATGAGAAATCATATAAAATTAAGAAATATGTGGAAACTAAACAACATGCTCCTAAACAACTATTGGGTCAAAAGAAGAAATTAAAGAGGAAATTTTTTAAAAATCTTGACACAAACAGAAATGAAAACGCAACAAAGAAAAACTTCTGGGTGTAGCAAAAGCAGTGCTGAGAGGGAAGTTTATATCGATAAATTCCTACATCAAAAAGGAAGAAATATCTCAAATGAAATAACTAACATTATACCTCAGGGAACTAGAAAAAGAAGAATGAATTAAGCCCAAAGTTAGCAGAAAGAAGAAAATAACAAAGATCAGAGCAGAAATAAATGAAATAGAGACTAGAGAAACAATATTAAAAAATCATTAAAACTAAGAGTTGGTTTTTTGAAAAGCTAAACAAAATTGACAAATCCTTAGCTAGACTAAGAATGAAGAGAGCGGGCTCAAATAAATCAAATCAGAAATCAAAGAGAAGACACTATGACTGATAACACAGAAATACAAAGGATGGTAAGAGACTACAATGAACAATTATATACCAACAAATTGGACATCCTAACAGAAATGGATGAATTCTTAGAAATACATAATCTACCAAAGCTGAATAACGAAAATTGGAAATCTGAAAAGAACAATAACAGTTAAGGAAACAGTTAAGGAGATTGCATCAGTATTTAAAAGTTCTCACATCAAAGGAAAGTGCGAGACCAGATGGCTTCATAGGAGAATTCTACAAACATTTAAAGAAGACCTAATACAAATCTTCCTCAAACTCTTTTGGAAAACTAAAGAGGAAGGGATTCTTCCAAATTTATTTACAAGGCCAGCAATACCCTGATTCTAAAGCCAGACAAAGACACTACAAAGAAAGAAAACTATAGGCCAATATCACAAATGAACTTAGATGCAAAAATTCTCAATGAAATACTAGTGAACCATATTTAATACTTTATTAGAAGGGTTATTCACCATGACCAAGAGAGATTTATCCCTGGGATAGAAGGTTGTTTCAATATATGCAAATTAATAAATGTGATTCAACATATAACAGAATGAAGTACAAAAATCATATGATCATTTTAATAAACGCAGAAAGAGCATTTGACAAAATTCAACATCCTTTCATGAGAAAAACTCTTAGCACATTAAGTATAGAAGAAATGTTCTTCAAAAGAATAAAAGCCATAAATCACAAGCCCACAGCTAACATCATGCACAACAGTAAAAAGTAGAAGGCTTTTTCTCTAAGATCAGGAGCAAGACAAAGATGCCCACTTTCACCACCCTTGTTTAACTTAGTACTGGGAGTCCTAGCCAGAGCAATTAGGCAGGAGAAAGAAATAAAAGGCAACCAAACTGAAAAGGATGAAGTAAAATTGCCCCTTCTTGCTGATGATATAATCTTATACAGAAAATCCTAAGGACTCCACTGAAAACTGTTAGAATTCATACACAAGTTTAATCAAGTTGCAGGATACAAAATCAACTTACAAAAATCAGTAGCAATAACAATTGTTATTGTTTGTACAATAACAACAAATTGTCTAAAATAGAAATTAAGGAAACAATCCCACTTAGTGGGAAAGATCTGTATGTTGAAACTATAAAACACTGATGAAAGAAATTGAAGATGACACAAATAAATGGAAATATTTTTATGATCATAAATTGGAAGAATATTGTTAAAATGTCCATACTACATAAAGCAATCTAAAGATTCAACACAATACCTAACAAAATCTGTATATCATTCTTTATAGATTAAAAAAAAAATCCTAAAATTTGCATGGAACCACAAAAGACCCTGGATAGCCGAAGCTATCTTTACTAAAAAGAATAAAACTGAAAGTATCTCACTATTGGATTTCAAAATGTATTACAAAGCTATAATAATCAAAACAGCATGGCAAGTACATAAAAACAGACCAATGGAATAAGGCAGAGAGGACTAAAATAAACCTACACACTTTTGATAGATTGATTTTTGACAAAGGTAACAAGAACACACAATAGGGAAAGGACAGTCTCTTCAATAAACGGTATTGGGAAAACTGAATGTTCACATACAGAAGAATGAAACTGGACCCTTATCTCACCCCAATACAAGAATCAACTCAAAATGGTTTAAAGTCTTAAATGTAAGACCTGAAACTAAAAACTACAAAAACATAAGAGAAAACCTCCATGACATTGGTCTAGACAGTGGTTTCTTGCATATGACCCCCAAAACACAGTCAATCAAAACAAAAATTGACAAATAAGATTACATCAAACTAAAAAGCTTTGCACAGCAAAGGGAACAATTAATAGAATAAAGAGACAACCCTCAGATTGGGAGAAGATATTTGCAAATCATACATTAGATAAGGTGCTAATATCCAAAATATACAAGGAACTCAAGCTACTCAATAACAAGAAAACAAATAACTCTAATAAAAAATGGGCAAAAATATGAATAGACATTTCTCAAAAGAAGACAAACAGCATATATATAGATATATATAATACTCAACATCTCTAATCATCAAAAAATGCAAATTAAAATCACAATGAGATATCACCTCATGCCTTTTGGATTGACTATTATCAAAAAGATGAAAGATAACAAATGTTGATGGGGCTATGGAGAATAAGGAAACCTTATCCACTCTTGGTAGTATTGTAAATTAGTAACGGCCTCCATAAAGACAGTATGAATGTTCCTCAAAATAATAAAAGTAGAATGACCATATGTTCCAGAAATCCCACTTCTGGGCACATACTCAAAAGAAAAGAAGGGAGTATATTGAAGAGCTATCTGCACTCTCATATTGTTGTAGCACTGTTCACAACAGGCAAGACTTGGAAGCAAGCTAACTGTCCATCAACATGCAAATAGATAAAGAAAACGTGGCTCATATAAATAATGCAGTACTATTTAGCAATAAAAAAGAATTATATCCTGTCATTTGCAACATCTTGGATGGAACTGGAGGTCATTACATTAAATGAAATAAGCCAGTCACAGAACGAAAATCATTGCATGTTCTCACTTATTTGTGGGATCTAAAAATTAAAACTATTAAACTCATGGAGACAGAGAACAAAAGGATGGTTACCAGAGGCTACAAAGGGTAGTGTAGGGGTAGGGGATAGATGAGGATTTTTAGTGAGTACAAAAAATAGTTAGAAAGAATGAATAAGACCTAGTATTTGATAGTGCAGCAGGGGGACTATAGTCAATAGTAATTTAATTGTACATTTAAAAAATAACTAAAAGTACAATTACATCGTTTGCAGCACAAAGGATAAATGTTTGAGGGGATGGATACCTCATTCTTCATGATGTGCTTGTTTCACATTACATGCCTAGATCAAAACACCTCATGTACCCCATAAATATATACACCTACTATGTACCTCAAAAAATTAAAAATAAAAAAATTGTTTTAAAAACCCAGGAAATTCTGTCATTTGGAATAATAAGGATGAGCCTGGAGGACATTAGGTTAAGTGAAATAAACTTGGCACAGAGAGACACATATCGTATAATCTCATTTGTATGTGGAATCTAAAAAAGTTGAACTCATAGAAATAGAGAGTATTATGGAGGTGATCAAAAGCTGCAGTGGTGGGTGGATGGAAAAATGAGAGACGTTTGTCAATGGGTACAAAGTTCCAGTTAGACAGGAGGAATAAGTTCTGGTGTTCTTTTGCACAGCACAGGAACTATAGCTAATATTGTCGTATTGTATATTTCAAAATAGCTAAAAAGGAGGATTTTAAATATTCTCACCACAAAAATGATAAGTATTTGAGGTGATAGATATGCTAATTAGCCTGATTTGATTATTGCACAATGTATATATATGGATTGAAACATCACATTGTACCCCATAATATAGTTATTTGTCAATTAAAATGAAATAAACTTTTTAAAATGAATATTATTTGAGTTGTAATTCCACTCCCAGGTGTACGTCCAACAGAAATGCATAGTTATTAATACATTCACCAAAAACCATGTACTAGACTGTTGGTAGCATGGCTATGGATTGCAGAATTATTGACAGCAATTTCCTCATGTTGGAAACTACCCAAAGTCTCATCTATATCAACATGTGTAAATACATTGTGGTATCAACAGAATATTATTCAGTAAGAAAAATGAATAATCTAGAACTACATACAATAATATGGATGAATCTCACAAACATTGTTGAGGGGAAAAATACAGCCACAGACAAGTAGATTTGACTGTTCGATTCCTTTATATAATACATAAAAACAGGAAAAAGTAATAGAAAACTTTTGAAGTAAGGATAGTAGTCACTCTTGTGAAATGTTCATTACTGGAAGAGACATGAAGGGGGATCCTGAGCTTCTGGTTATATTATATTATGTTTCTTGATTTGGATGCTATTTACACAGTTGCATTCAATTTATAGAAATTCACTGTTCTGCATATGGCTAGCCAGTTCTCCCAGCACCATTTATTAAATAGGGAATGTGACTTGTGAAATATATTCTACATATAACTTTGGACAATTCATCTTTTTTAAAAAAGGTGTCACCGGTGAAATATGTGTCATTTTGGCTGCTGTGAATAATAAAAGATGCAACCATTCTGCTACAAACACAATACGATTTTGACTGTACATTGATGTGACAAAGAACATTTCAGAATTCTTATTGGATGGTGAACTGGACTAGATTCACAGACATACATCAGCGCATACAGACGAATCAAGCAGCTATTCTGCTATTTAATAAAAGAAACAAAGCAGTACAATTGATTGTTATAGTAGTTCCAAGAGTAGACCCTGCAGAAATATATACAAAAGACAGTTTTAGAAGTTTTAAATGTGTTTCATTTTGTCAAGGAATGAAAGCAAATGTAAAATCTGAAGATCATCAAAGTGAAGCTGTTATCTTAAAAGTGGATTAGTGTGGTAGTCTGACATCATATAGACCCGGTAATTGTCCATAATTGAGCATCAATTTATACTACAGAATTTTGTCACACTTGCGACACTTCACCCAGGAGATTGATAGATCAAAAATATATTATGGCAGTGTATTTGACCACTAGAGCCCATATTGTTCGATTTACATTTACACCAAACTCATCTGACATACAAAAGTGAAATAATAAAATATATGCACATAAACCCAGATAATCTGTGCATGTTTGTAATTGAAGAGCTACCCAAATGTACACATCATTTTTTTTTTTTTCTCGCAGAGGTCCATCGTGGAAAGCTTCTCAGCTGATTTGTGCAGTAAATAGATGTTGGGTAATAAAGGGAAATAAATAACAAATGCTAAGACTCAGAATGACAGACTGAGACCCAGCATGTGTCCTGATTTACGAACCTCCAGAAGTGTCAAATTGGAAACTCAGCAATCATGTCAAGAACCACAACATTGCAGAGAAAGAAACAGTTCAGTTGATTGAATAGTAACCAATCTCTCACTTCAAGTTTTTTAAACTAGCTATGTTTAATTATCGCGATACATTCTTGACTGATATAAATTCCTACAACATCTCTCTTAGGGAGGAATGTTATTTATACACAGGAAATGACTACCTTTTGAACATACACTGCTGCAGAACAAAGAACGGTTCTGTTGCAATTTCTGTACTGACTGCACAGCACGAGAATTAGAAGTTTGTGTAACTGACTTTTAGAAAGCGACTTTGACTAGCAGTTAGTCTTGTGTTATAATCCTGGATTTGTGATGAAATAGCTGATTTAAATGGGAAAAGTTGATTTGCCATGATCTCAGTTTCCCCAACTCTCAAACTGAAATAATGACAACTGCAGAACCACAGAATTACTGTGAAGATAAAATTCAATAATGAATAAAAGCATAAAGGATCCTACTAAAGCAAGGTGCTATTGCTTCTCTGTATAGACAAGACTGAACAATGAATTACAGTTATCAACAAACATTCATGATCTGCTAGGGAGTGCACACTATGGAGCTCATTGACCCCACAGAGTATGCCAGAGTTCCAGGTAGAAAATGCCAAGCTGAAAGGCTTAAATTGCAGGTAAATCTTTTGAGGTCATTTGAGTGAGTGAAGAGTCACAGATATGTTTAACTGTGGGCAACTCTAAAGGAAAAATGATCCCAATTGCAGTTAAGACAAAGATTTCTAAACTATTTGTTGGGATCAGGAAAAAGGTAGAAATGGCAATAGACTGTTCTCTGAGGCTAAAACCATCAAAAACTGTTAAGTATAATCAAGAATGAAGCTGAAAACAAGGAAACCACCATTATTGTAACCTTGTACAAAGTTAGGATACAACTATACCTAGAGTAATGTAAGCATAACTCAGTGTTTGACATACAAAGGCATACAAGGAAATGAAGGAAGTCCAAATAATAACAAAAATTATAAGGAATATTAAGATACGTCTCTTCTACTTCCACAAGGCATTTAAACAGGGTTCTGTGGAAGACTTATCTATAGTTAAGCTTTGCAAAAGAAGTTTCAACTCAAACCCACGAAGAGGAAAAAACATATATGCTAACCATGTAGCTAGTATGAATGGGCATTTGCTTCACTTAGATATAGAAGAGGAGGAGGATTGTGGTTGTTTTACAAATAGAGAATAAAGTATCTGAGATGTAACAGATCAAAAAGCTAAAAAGAGAGGGGAGTTATTGGCACACGAATAAATCCTCACCACTATGATGACCAAGTTGTTTTTTCTCTAAATCCCGAAAAGCTAGAATGCAGAAACAGCCAAGTATTTTGGTTAAGTTCATGGAAGACAGACCCAGAACAAATGACTAAATTTTAAAATTTTATAGTATTAGCCTAACATTTAAGGTTAGTTAGGAACATGGAAAAGATCAATAGTTTAATGCTATTTTTGCACGGGTTACTCCTCTATTATATGGGGATAATAATAACAAGAAGATTAATAATCTAGAAAGATGAAAGGAAATAACGTACACAAGGCACTGAGAAAAATACCTGACCCCTAGACAGCTCTCAATTATGGGGGCATAAATAGGCAATCATGTACTTTTGTAACACTGTTGGACTTTTCTGGGGCTTCTTAAATCCTGAGTCATAAAGCAAAGGAGGATAGATTGGATGATCCCTGGGGATGCCGCAAGCTCTAACAGTTTGTGAAATACGTTTCTTGATGCCTCTGTCAGAGTTGAAAGCTCACCTTATAAGGCTTTTGTGAAGAACTCACCCAGCCCATTGCCTAGATGAACAAATAACATATCAATAGCCACATTGTTCCCCTGGATGGACCTTTGGTATATTTCAACTTGGCAATCTTATGGTCATATATTCAGTCGTGCTACATGTCAAAGGAAACTCAAGCCAACCTAAAAAATGTTCCCTCCTGTCTGGGCCAAGGCTATTTTTTTTTGTATCTTAAGAGAGGCATGTGTCACACAGGCATACCCATTCATCGAAACTCATTTCAAAATACACATGAGATTTACACATTCTAGTCTATACAAATTTTGCCACAAACAAACAAACAAAAGAAATGTGAACAAATATTGAGCTCTGGTTAATGACATGCACGTTGAAGAACTTAGGTGTAAAGGGAACCGATGTCACCAACTTAGTTTGAAGGGCATCAGAAAACAATAGGGGTTGGCGGGTAGAGAAAGAAATGAAGTGATACAACAAAATCTAGAGAGTGGGTTCATGAGCACTCACTGTACAATTCTTTTAGCTTTCTGTGTATTTGAAAATTTTTAAAATAGGATGTTAGATAAAATGTTCTCTCAGCTGGGCGTGGTGGCTCACACCTGTAATCCCAGCACTTTGGGAGGTTGAGGTGAATGGATCATGAGGTCAGGAGTTCAAGATCAGCCTGGCCAAGATGGTAAAACCTTGTCTCTACTAAAAATACAAAAATTAGCCAGGTGCAGTGGCAGGCACCTGTAATCCCAGCTACTCAGGAGGCTGAGGCAGGAGAACTGCTTGAACCCGGGCAGCAGAGGTTGCAGTGAGCCGAGATCACGCCACTGCACTCCAGCCTGGGCAACAGAGTGAGATTCTGTCTCAAAAAAAAAAAAAGTTCTCTCACAGAAAACACAAAGCAGCATATTATTTAAACAGTTTTCTGAATCACTAACACTACTTTCCAATGAAGAAAAAAATACCATCTGTGGGATATGGAAGTTTAAAGATACTAAACAGAACTTACAGGAGTGGAAATGGCAAAACGTTTTGCTCAAAGTCACAATGTGTATGAAGAGGAGTTGGAAATGGAATTCAGGCAGGTCTCTTAATTTTCTAATCAACAGACTGTCAAAGACCAGATTACCTCCTTAAAAGTATGCTGAATATTCTAATAGAGAAAATGAGTTAACCTTCTAAAGAAAGCTCATTCTCCTGTTTTGGTAATAAAACATAGGAAAGTATGTATTGCTTCCCATACTGAAAGATGAGTTGGGTGAAAGGAGGATTGGGTTTTTGCCACTGGTTGGAGGATAATAGATTATGAAAAAATGTCAACATCCAGTCATAATGAAACATGTAAGTTGTTTTATTAATTAAATAGGTGAACCTCAAAATGCGATATTATTTGATAATCTTAAAATGAACCTCTTTTTTTTTTTTTAAAAAAAATGGCTTCTCTTTTGGGGGTGTTGGAAACTATTGGTTAAGATGAAAGTCTGAAGTTAGGAGAAAAGCTTGATGTATATCTATGCAAAAATATTTCAGTTTATCATCTTAGGCCACTTACAAGTCACAGAAAAGAAACTATCTAGATGTGATACAGGCTTAACATATCATTGGATGATCCATCAGTCCAGTATCTCAGTCATTAACTAATTAAGTGCCAAATGCAGCAAATAAAGTACTAATAACTCAAAAGTGTTCAGCAAGAGTTCGTTAAAGTGAAACTAAAGGGGACCATTATAATTCTAGCACCACAGATTTATTACCATATCACTAGCATGCAATGCACACAATAAAACTCATCCATCACTGTAAATTTGCACATCAAATTTGATGCATTTGTTGGAATACAAATATTTTAAAAATCATGTAGAATAAAAAGCATTTTTTTCTCCCTTAGCACACATTGAATTTCATCTCTACACCTTGCCACTTAAACTTTTACTTGATGAATGCAGAAAATGGAAATTAACCCTGAAAAACAAAGTGGCCTCACTCTTATTTTGACAAGTATACTCCACCATCCAGCTATTCAAGTTAAGAAATAAAAATACATGGAAAACAATTTCTTGAACAGAAACTATGGCTAAAAAGCAAAATTCCATACATTGTCTACTGACAGAACTTTCCTGTATTTCAATTCTTTCTTACCTCCTTCTCTTCAGATTTATGTGTCCCTCCTACCCATGCCTAATTCCCTCCCTGTACTCAATGTTCCAGTCTCTTCCATCTTCTGTAAGAAGTGGTTCCAGTTTTTACTCCTCCTATGTCTTCAGTCTCCGTCTACAACCATGTTTTTTTTTTTTTTAAATTTATTTATTATTATTATACTTTAAGTTGTAGGGTACATGTGCATAACGTGCAGGTTTGTTACATATGTATACTTGTGCCATGTTGGTGTGCTGCACCCATCAACTCGTCATTTACATCAGGTATAACTCCCAATGCAATCCCTCCCCCCTCCCCCCTCCCCATGATAGGCCCCTGTGTGTGATGTTCTCCTTCCTGAGTCCAAGTGATCTCATTGTTCAGTTCCCACCTATGAGTGAGAACATGCGGTGTTTGGTTTTCTGTTCTTGTGATAGTTTGCTAAGAATGATGGTTTCCAGCTGCATCCATGTCCCTACAAAGGACACAAACTCATCCTTTTTGATGGCTGCATAGTATTCCATGGTGTATATGTGCCACATTTTCTTAATCCAATCTGTCACTGATGGACATTTGGGTTGATTCCAAGTCTTTGCTATTGTGAATAGTGCTGCAATAAACATACGTGTGCATGAAGAAGAAACAACCAAAACCAGCCAAACAGAAGACAAAAGAGTACTTCCTTTGGTCCGACAACCCACCCGCGCCCCCTGATGGAAACCCTATGTCTTCCTTCTTTGTGGGAGAGTGGTTTATACCAGTGCTACTTAAAGGATGGTTTGTGTATAAGTAGCATCAGCATCACCTGATAACTTGTTAGAAATGCAGAATCTCAGGCTCCACTCTAGAGCTAATGAATCAAAATCTGCATTTTAAAATAAGATTTTTCAGGTGATTACATTTTGAGAAGCAATAGTCTATAACCACTATTTCCACATCCACACCTCACATACCCTTCTAAACCATTACATTTTGGCTTTTGCCACTGAAATTACTTTTGTAGATGATAGCAGTGACCTTAAAGTTGCTACAGTATTGGAGAGTCTAAAGTCTTTATGTTTCAGATATCCCTTCAGTACTTGCCAATTGACGAACCCTCTTTGAAACCCTCTCTTTTGATTAATATGGAAGATTCCTTCTTGGATTTTATTCTACCTATGTGGCCACTCCTCTGTCTCTTCAGCCTGTTCCTTAAATGTTGCTATTCCCTAGGGGGTCTCCCTTTGATCTTTTTGTTTTCACTTTACGTATTCCCTCTGGTGAGTTCATGTATGTATATTGCATCATTTAGTATCTCTAAAATCATCAGAGAAAAATCTGTGTTTTAAGCTCAGAATTGTCTCTTGAACTCCGTGTCCATCGAGCCAAACACCTACTAAATCTCTATGAAACAGTCAACATATCCAAACTGGATTACATCATCTTCATTCTTCCTCTCCCCTAATCACTGATACACATCTGTTCCTCTACTTAGTCATTGAAGGAGAAATATGCAAATTATCCTTCATTCTTCTTTCTTCCTTATGCTTTAACCAAGAAGATGCAGAGTCATTCCTCCTTAATAGCTCTTCTGGCCTCTGTATCATTCATCTCTCTCTTCCCTAGACTGCTTTAGTTAAAAGCCTCCTGATGTTCTCTCTAGTTCAGTGGAACACAACCTTGTCTGTGCATTTGAATCAAGTGGGCTGCTTTAAAAACTACCAATGTCTGGGCCCTATTAAGGCTCTGATTTAACTGGTCTGGGGTGGAGTTCAAGTATTGGTATTTTTTTAAAACTCCCCCCAGTGATTCTAACGTGCAGCCAGGGTTGAGAACCACTGATTTAATGTTAGCTTTTTGCACTCCCCATCTTTCTTTAAAACTCTAGTCAGAGAAGTCTTTTTTTTTTTTTTTTTCTAATAGGGAGCCTCCCTCTGTCATCCAGGCTGAAGTGCAGTGGCACCATCTCGGCTCACTGCAACCTCTGCCTCTTGGGTTCACGCTATTCTCCTGCCTCAGCCTCCCAAGTAACTGGGATTACAGGCATGCACCACTATGCCCAGCTATTTTTTTTTTTTTGTATTTTTAGTAGAGAAGGGGTTTCATCAAGTTGACCAGGCTGGTTTTGAACTCCTGACATCAAGTGATCTACTCACCTCCAGAGAAGTCTTTTGAAGAGGAAAATCTTAGTCTTTCATCACTTATTAAATTTCCTTAATGTCATGTCCCCCACCCCACACTGCTTTCAGGATATTATTAAAACTCTTTACCTGCCTTACATGATCTTTTATAATGTGGCCTTTGTCTACTTTTCTAGCTTCTTGACTCCTATTGCCTGTTGTGATGCCTATACCCCAGATTTACAGCCACACGGGGAGGAGCCCTAGGTATGCGCAATGTGACCACACACCTCACATTTGTCTAAGTATCTCACATGTATCTCACATGCGTTTATGCTTTCCGGCTGCCTAGAATGCTCTCTGCCTTTTCAGCTTGTAGCAACTCTGCTCAAAAGCCACTGCCACTAGTCAATTCTGTCCTGATAATTCCCTTTCACCCTATCCAAGCCTTATTTAGGTGCCATTCCATGCTACCTCGTGAGTTTCTCAAGCCATGACCAAGAACTTATGCACTTACTTAAGTGTCCTTCCTACCCATGCCTAAACTGTAAAAGTGAAAATCCTCACAAATATGCAATATATAAACAAAACAAACACATACATTTAGTCTATGAAAATTAAGTATGTGATCAAATGTTTTGAAGAGTGAAAAATGGGGCCTTTGTATTAAGGGGAAGATGAGGAAATGAATTGATGAAGTGTAGGCTGAACTGATTTCTTCAAATGCTTCTCCAGAAAAGCAAAAACAGGAATAATAAAAAAAAAAGATCAATGAATTCTGGTTCATTTAACATACCTACTATATTATTAAGACAAACACAGGATCAGTGAAAATAAAATATATTTTAGACTAAAATGTTGGTAGAAAAAACGAAAAGGAAAGAGTATGAAATACATAAGTTACCCTTCCTAGGCTCCACTTTCAGGCATTTTTTGATTATTTAAACTTCAGCAATTCATGAATGTTACAGTAAATGATATGAAAAATGGGGAGATAAAAGTAATTCTTTCCTTGTTCTAATAATCCCTATTCAAGTGACAAAATAGTTTAATACAAAATATGTAAATTTATTTTTAATTTTTTTTCTGATCGCTTATCCTTAAGATCTACAAAATATGTAAATAAACTTGTAAAATTAGTATAGGAACTCTTAAAATAGTACCGCAGCTCCTTAAATGCAATGCTCGAGTTTATAGGAAACAAAAATACTCTGTCAGTTGCTCCCACTGTTTTCATTTACCTCCTGGAAAATCATAACTATACATCCAGAGAAGAAAGACCTGGAGAGAGACAATACCTTGGTGAAACATATGTCTAAGAAATACAGGAACAGAATAGTATAATCGCCTTAATTTTAAAAGGAAATTCTCCTGAAACAGAATTCCCATACTAAAAGGAAAAAAATTGAGGAATTTAAAATAAGGTAATCTATGTGAAAAGTGCTTTGTAAACTGCAAAACTGTCAGCAAACTTGAGGTATTATTGTTATTTTCTTTAAAATGAGATATACAATAGCATTGTGCCTATACTATTTGCAGCCAAGGAAAGATCCTTTTAAAACATACAAAACTCATGCTTTTAAACCTAAACAAAAAGATACACATACTTTGCCAGAACTTGGTCTCAATCAAGACTATATTTTACTAAGTTCTTTAATAAATAAAGAGCCATTTGGTCATTCAATACTGATTTGTCTTTATATATTTATTATTTGTTCCTTTATGTATGCATTAATCACAAACTTTTTTGTAATCTCTTATATAACTGAGATTGAGTTTGGATATATACAAAATCAAAGCTGAAAAAGAAGTAATAAACATTCTATAAGTAAATTACATATTGAGTATTCATATACCTTTGGAATCTATGCTTTTACAATAGACTTATTGAATGCATCACTAATTAAGAGGAAAAACTAAAAAAGAAAATTTTCATAGCTCCCAGTGGCCTTGTGAATTATGGTAAAGATTTTGGTCTTCAACCTCAGTGCAATGGGAATCCACTGAAAGGTTTAAAGCAGGGAAGTGACACCATCTAATCTGGGCTTGAAAAGATTAGTCATGTTGCTAATTGGAGAGTAGATTGGAGGGGAGGGCAAAAAAGATGCAGAAAAACAGAGCAAGATGTTAGGATAGGAGTCCAGGCACAGCCTGATGGTGGGTGGTAGATGGAAAGATAGGAAAAGATTAGTAAGATTTAGAAGATAAAATGTACAGGACTTTGCCCAAGTTCTTCCCTCTGCCTAGAATGCATCATCTGGTACATGGCCGGTGCTTCATGAATGCTTTTGATGGGAATGAACAGAGTTATAAAAACCTCACAAATTTTTAAGGGGTCTTAGGAGCCTTGGCCCTGTCATACTTTTGTCTCTTGCAGGAAAAAGATGAAACTAATGGACTGTGACCATTGCTTTTCAGCAAAGTATGCCTAGATCACTGTGCTTCTTCCAAAATACAGGCTGCATGTCATGTCTGAAAATTTTTTTGCTTAAAGCTGCTTTGTTGGGAAATATTACTTGCTTGGCTTTTCTTGCTTGACTTTGAGTTATTTGCAGATAAATAAATGAGAGAAAGTTGACCCTTTTTCTATCATAGTCCAAAAAATAAAGGTTGCTGTTGGAAATCAACATGGATCCACAATTTCTTGTTGAATGTGAAGTTATAATTATCCCTCATGATGAAAAGTAATATAGACAGTTTGCCATATGGAATAGATGAAATAGGTGAGAGGCCAGAGCTGTCAGTTTGAGAGCTGTCATTCATATGGTGATGAATAACTGAAGCCATGAGTGTAAAGAACAAGGGCAAAGCCTTGGGAATGGTCTGAAGAGGCAGATCAAATGCATGAAATTGAAATAAGACATTCAGGAAAGGTTATATTATTCTTACTTTCAAGGCAAAAGCTCTGGAGTTAAAGCACGAGAGGTGGTCCCTCGACTAAGCAAAGTGAACCTCTTGGGTGATCACTGTTACTTTAGCAAAGTGGTTAGGACATGGGTCATAAGAGATTGTTTATAAATAAAATGATAGAAATGCCTGTAGAGTTTATTTTAGTTGTTAAGAAAAAAAAGCAAAACCAGACAGGAGACTTAAGGAATATGAGCTACCTCATTGTGGAAGCAAAGACTCAGAAGAAGTAGAGAACAAGAAAGTAGGAAGTTGAGTAAAATATCAGGGAGGCAAGTTAGTCAACAAAAGTGGATGATATCCACTTAAAATTTACAAAAAATATGCTAAAAATTAAAATGTTGGAAAACGACTGAACTTGAAGATTGTACATATTAGCCAGGTAGTTACTCTAAACTCATACTCTTCTCTAATTATTAAGAGGAGTCCTTCACTAATTAAATCTCTAACTTGATTTTCATTTTTCCAAATCCTGCCATCTTTTTTGCTTTTCTATCATTTCCACAAAAACGACTCCTCTCCTCTCTTTCAAAATCTCTGAGTTTATTAACATTCTCTTTGGTTACATCAGACTCTAGTTTTCCTATATTCCACAGTCCATTTGAAAGCACTAACTTATTACATGTAACTAGAGCCAATGGAAAATTCCAGCTAGCAATAAACACATCTATGTTAGTCACTGTAGGCAGAACTAATGTTGGCTCCAATGACAAGAATGCTCCTATGGTTTTCTCTTGGCTGGCAAGCAGTTGCTATATTGCTTCTGAAAATTAGAAAGAGTTGTGCCGTGAAGCAGTAGAAATTACATACACTGACTAATATGTTAGCTGCAAATTTCTATATGGATTCTTTCAATTTGAATACAGTTTGGATAATAGCTTTGTCCTTAGGTATTTTTGTACAAACAGATAAAGTATGTTAAATTTTCTTGAGACAGGCATTAGTAAGAGGTTCAGAACAGGATTAGTATAGTTGTGTTCCAAAACAAAAGATATCTGATATAAACTTGCCATGCTGCCAGTTCCAATGGTATTACTGACCTTTTAATCTCGTTGTTTTTTTTAAATCTTTTTATTTTTTCTCTGCTAAATCTCTGCCTCTTGCTGTTTAATAAGCTAACCGTTATTTGGAACCTAATGAAAGGATTTTTTTCCCCTCAGTCTAAACCTTCCTAAATAGCCTCTTCATTATTCTATTCACTTTGAACATTAAAAAACCAAAGCTGAAATAGATAATATGAGATGTTCTTGAAAATCTCCATCCAGGGCATCATCATCCTAATTGGTTTTTAACCTGCTGTGCTGAATAGTTCTTCCACTCATCCTCATTTTGTTTTGTTTTTTACCTTACAAATGAAAAGTTCTACCAAATACCACATGTTCTCACTTATAAGTGGGAGCTAAGCATTGAGCACACATGGACATAAATACGGGAGCAATAGACCCTGGGGACTACTAGAGGTAGGAGGGAGGGGAGTGGGTTAAAAAACGATCTATCAGTTACTATGCTCACTAACATGGCGATGGGATCTGTACTCCAAACCTCAACATCATGCAATATTCCTACGTAACAAATCTGCACATGTACCTTCTGTATCCAAAAGTTGAAATTAAACAAAAAGAAAACTTCTGTGTTGTGAAAACGAGTCAGCAATGAGAAAAGGATATAGGATTTTAAAACACAGCTTCCACAATGACCCTAGAAACTTCAGAGGCCTTTGTCTAATTGCCTGACTGGAGAAAATTATCTACAAGGTACCACGTGTTTGCAAGCTTTCAGTTCACCTTTTAACAGCCACAAAGGAACTATGAATTAAGGACACTAAGCCCAAATCTCCCTTTAATTCTATGTGGAAGAAAAAGTAAAGAAATAAACAATGACTGAAAAAACAAGACTTACATAAAAGTAGATGGTAAAAAGATAATAAAATAAAGGTCAAGAAGATAATACATAAATCATATTTCCGGAAAGTTGTTCTAAATTGTGTTCAAATTTATATGTTCCAGACAGTAGAAACATAAAAGCAAATCCTTAATGATTTATAAATATGTAAAAGCATTCCATCATTAGTGTTATTAATAAAAATAGATCTTTATATTTCAGCTATACTGAAAAAATTAGAATAATATTAAGTAGGTACATTTGCACATTGCCTTTGAAACACTGGAGCTCTATTTTAAAAATGTACTTAATTTTTTTCTACCCTAAACTTACTGAATTGGAGCCTGTTGGCTCTTGAACTATTGCATGCATTCTCAATAGATAATGACACCCCAAGGGGGTGAAAATTTGTTCTTGAGAGATAAACATTCTTAGATATTTCTGAGTCACAATGATTTATAACCCTCTGAAAGCCACAATATATGGGCAGATCTAAAGCATGTCTGTGGTATTAAAACACAGATGGATACATAGGGAAAAAATTAAGTTCACCTAAATTTCATGAGTGATAACTGCAAACCACTTTGATATATTTCCTTCCAGTTATAATTTCTTTTGCTGGTTTTCTCCGTTTTTTACAAAATTAGGATCTTATGGCATAATTCCATATCCTACTTTTTTCCTGATCATTAATGTTGTAATAATTCCCTATATCATTAAATACTATTTGAAACTACTTCCAGTAAACATTTTAATATTCAGTGGTAAGTATAAACCAATCTATAACAAACTTCCTCCAAAAATTAAATTAATGTTTTAATAGTATTATAAAATAAATTTTAGATTATTAATCACTTTCTAGTGATAAATAACCAAATTACAATCTTAAATAAATGATAGATACTAAAGTGTTTAGTGACCAAATTTCTTATTCAGTTTCCATCCCTGTTCAAACAATGTCATTTTATCTTCTGCTTTCTCTGTTTTCTCTCTTGCTCCCACTCTCTTTCTTCTGAGAAGATTTTTGAAATCAAACTTTCTAGAATGTCTGTATATGAGATAGATTCCTACTTTTGCAATTCTAAAGAGAGTAAAATTGGCCTGGCGTGGTGACTCACACCTGTAATCCCAGCTCTTTGGGGGAACAAGGCAGATAGATCACTTGAGTTCAGGAGTTCAGGACCAGCCTGACCAACATGGTGAGATCCCGTCTCTACTAAAAATTCAAAAATTAGCTGGGCATGGTGGTACACGTCTGTAGTCTCAGCTACTCAGGAGGCTGAGGCAGGAGAATCACTTGAAACAGGAGGTGGAGGTTGCAGTGAGCCGAGATTGAACCATTGTACTCTAGCCTGGGTGACAGAGCGAGACTCCGTCTCAATCAATCAATCAATCAATAGAGTCAAATCAAGAAAAGAGTGCAGAGTACAAAGACTTTGAGACTAAGCTCTAAGAACTGGGTCTTTAACGAAGGTGTACTTTTTATTTTCACTTAATTTTCATTTGATTCCTTTGTTGCATTATTTATAGGGCAATAATGCTTGTTCTTACACATAATTACCATTTTAAATTAATCTAGAAAAAATAATAGAATGAGAAGGAAGATAAATAAAAATTTTCCTTATCTGGGTCAGGAATTGGTTGTTATTGTACAGCTCTCTCTCTCTCTCTCTCTCTCTCTCTCTCTCTCTCTGTGTGTGTGTGTGTGTGTGGTGTGTCAGGAGAAATATTTGCTTTTGGGGTCCTTATTTCATTTAAGTTTACTATGCTATTTTCAATTAATAGCAAGTTCTTTACATTTTTAAACTATGTTTTAAGGGTGCATATATTTCTTACGAGTTCTAAATGGCACATTTCTAATTCTATGTGTACATACATGTTTATATTATATATGTCTACTTCTATGTCTATGCACTTATTTGTATCTATCTCTATCTCTACTTTGACATCTCTTTAAGTCTCTCTTTATATGTACAAATTCCTAGAGGCTCTAAGTCCTAACATTCCAGAAATTTCAAAGAAACTAGAAAGAAAGATTTTCTTCTGCAATTACAATAGGATAAAAGTGATTATGGATAGTAATAGCTATCTGCAAAAATAACCTGGCTGAGCCTCAGATAGCCTGGGCAGCTTGTTATAAATACAGATTCCCAGGGCCTTCTTATATCCCTATTAAGTCAGAATTTCTTATGTTGGAAGCAAGATGTCCAGGAATGGCCAATAATGCTAGAAATCTTTGTGGGAAATGTCGTTTTGAAAGGGTTTTGGGGATGAAGTAACCCAGATGAATCCGGGGGTACCAGGTAGTAACGTTATTAATATAAAGCTACCAACCATTAACTTATATTAACATATCTGAGTTTTATATTGCTCTGTGACAGAAAATAGGAGAGTGAAGGTAAAGCTGTTATCTGTGTATGGTGGTAGTTGGGGGAAAACCTCTTGCAGGGAATCTAAAAGGAAGCCAGGGAGCAAATATTTGCTATTATGTCTTTTGTACCATCTGAGATGAATTGTCTGTTTCTCTGTTTCTATTAATATTTTTAAGGTCATCTAGAATAGTAAAGATGGGTAGTTTATGTAGCTTTTCTCACTTAACGAAGCATCCTTTCATAATGCCTTACACCCCTTCTCCCAATTCTATCACTTTGTACGATAATCTATCATTTGGTCTTCTGCATAGTCCTCACTGGGGAGGACACCCTGAACACATTATCATTATTGATTTTCCTGACAGTCTTGTTATAAAATAATAGTTTGAATTATTATTTCTTATTTCAAATGGTTTATAAACCAGTGCCTTGTGAGTTTGTGTAGCATGAGTCAGTCTCCCAGAGCCTGATCATCTCTAGGTGAACTACTAAAATTTAGTTGTTCGCTATGCAAAACTGAGGATTGGACATTAAATCCATCACAACTCTACTATATGATATGAACTCCATCAATGACCTCTTTATGAGGTCCTTCCTGAAATGATTTATATCATTAATTTTTTAAAATAATCATTTACCTGAAGAAAGAGTATATTAAGATAAATTCCAAATCCATGAGATACATAACACTTTTTCTTTGATTTTACCCATATTCTAAACATTCACTATTAACAGGCATTAAGAATCAAGAACTCTTTGACCAATCATAGGTCATACTCAATATAAAATACTGTTTGATTGGCTCCAGACCAAAAAAAGGCTTTGTAAAATTGTGCCCTTTTCATGTCTTTATAAAGTTCCTAGAGTTTATTTCTGCTATTCTCAAAATATTTCCCTAGGAGAATTTACTAATATTTAGATCCACTTAAAACAATCACTAGTTAAGTAAAAATTAGCTTCCAAAATCAATCTGAAAACATGCTGAAAACATACATCTGCTAAAAGATGGTTTTCTCTTTTATGTACCCTCCCATCTAAAAGTTATTAAGGAAGAGTCTGTTGCTATGGAAACACTCGATTTGACACCATCTGTATTCAAAATTCAATTGCTGCAAGCCTTCAGCCAATCTCTGGTTTTTAATTGGCAGACCTTCCCAGTATGCTCTACAAATCATTTTTTTTTTTTTTAGGAAGTCAATCCATAAAGCATATTGCAATGTAAAGTATCAAGAAAGTTCACAATGCAAGCCTCATTCCATTATCTTAAGATCAGACTTCTGAAGTTTCAAAGCATTACAGCCTTCTGATAATTACTTGACATGGGGTTAATGCCTAAAATTTATTGCCAAATTGTTTATTTTTTTTCTGCCTATTGGATTTCACGTGTAAAGAAAATACTCACTGTAAGAGTGACTTTAGTATTAGGAAGACCCCGAAAGAGAGCCTTAGTGAGGAACTTATATCACAATACACAGTTTAGAATGGAAAACAAATATAGAAATCAGAGTTAAGAATGGAATTTTGGAATAGTCAGACTTAAGTTCAATATTATTTGGAATACTTGTTAGCTACTTTACGTAACCTTTCTACATCTTATTTTCCTCATCTGTAAAAGATCTATTATGAGGATTTTAAAGTATGCATTTTGGGGACTACACATACTTTACATATACTATAATGGCATTTGAAAATCTGTTAATCCACATGGCCTTGAAGAATATTTCTCCAGAATATCAAGTATCTGTGTATAAGTGTTGCTAAAATTCATAGAAGAGAGGATTACAGAAAACTGGAATTCTCTGAATAATTCTTTTTAAATAAGGGAAGGATATGACTGGATATTAAAGAAGTGTAAATATGCTTCTGGCAAGAAAACACCAAAAAAAATGTACGCACAGTTGTGGGTCCAATCACGATGTTTTGATGGGATAAAGAAGTAACTCCCCACAATTGATCGTTGGTGTGGTTTCTTGGGAGGCTCTGTCAACCTACAATGTTATAGTTATCCTATAGGAACAGGCCCCATAGCTAAAGATAATTAGAATGTTGCCCTCTGGAGTTCCACAATGTAGCAAGCTTGCTTTACCATACCACTGTCCTACTGAACAGCCAGCCTCTTTGATCATCCTTAAGAGATAACATTCCAACTATACTGCTTATTGCTCCTAGGTTACCACACACTTTGAAAAGCTCACGTCTTTAATTGTAAATTTTATTTAATATATTTTATTCACTTAATCTAGTGAATGATGTAATGATCGTAATATTTTGGTTCAGTGATGATTGTAATATTTTGGTTCCACTAAAAAACTGACAACGTTACCTTCATGTGTATCCTGATATGAATCCCTTTATAGTCTTCTTTTCCTTTTTTCTTAAATTCATAAAATGTATAAATTGATGAATAATCAGGACTTATGCTATGTAAGAATAAAGACAACTTTACCTGCCTTTGGTTCTCCCTTTAAATCTGTTCAAGTAGGTTGTTCTGTTCTGTTCTTGGGTGAAAACATGGGTAAGTTTCATGTCTTTTCTGGTCATCATTAAGGAAATAGAAAGTCCTGTGCCATATCGAGACATTAAAATTAGATTGTCCAGCTCAATATATTAATCAACACTTCAATCTGAAGTCACATATATGATTTCTCCCTCAATTAGAAGAGGATGGAAGTGGGCAGGTCCTTTACTACCTGGAGTAGTGGGCATGTTGGGCTTCCTCTCTCTGTCTTGCTAGTCTTCTCTACCATTCACCAGCTGCTATTTCTCATCCTAACAAGCGTTAATTGGAGTGGAAGAAGAAGTAAGGGGTGCAGAAAATTCTTCCTTCACTCAGTACTGTCACTGTCAGAGTGTGACTTTGTGCTTTCTAATGTTAAATATCACTTCTGGGGTTTCATGGAGCTGAAATGTATTTCTCCCAGTTCTAAGATCCAGCCTCTGATCCACTTCTTCCATGACATATTCCACAATTACTTCAGTAGACAATCAACACCAACTCATCTGAACCTACTTTGTGCCAAACACTGATCTAGGTTCTGGAAAATCTATGATGAAACAAAACACAGTCCCTGCTCTCATGCAGCCAAATCTTTTTTTCCTTTGTACGTTCATTTTTCTTTGCTTGTACCTCTCATTTATGCTTTATATCCAAGTTATTGTCAGTATACATTTGTCTTTCCCTAGATTATCAACTTCTTTAGAAAATGATTCACATTTTACTCACTTTTAAATATCCCCCTTTTCCAGCGGTCACTAAAGCATTATTAAATGAAGTAATGAACAATGAATAAATGGATGGATGTACAGAGTAATAAATGGATAAATGAACAAAATCATTCATACATTGTTCATAAAATATTGTTGATATTACTCCTATGACACATATATTGTATCTAATATTATACTAATTTTACTTTTTCTACCTAATAATAAACACTGTAATGAAAGAGGCTGTATCATGGTTTTCTTGGAACACCACATACTTCCCAGCCCAATACTTTGCACACTGTAAATATATAATCAACATTTGATGAATGTGTGAATATACTTTTCAGTATTTTAAACTTATATTTTTCCTTCACATCATTTAAATATTAATGCAAATTATTAAGTATAAAAATTAGGGCAAGTTTCAAATATAATTCAGTCACAGCCTCTGGGAAATGAATAAAATAATCTCACTCTAGGTTGATTTCTTTGTGTAAATTAGATCCTTACTAAATATTTGTAGACTTACACATTTATAAAAAAAGTCATCAGTCTCATCTATTCTGTCTCTATTAGAAAAGGGTTAATCTGTGTTTAATTTGCTGCCATAAGCTTGAAGGTGAAAATTTATTTAGGAAGCATTCAAGGACTGTTTTCTAGGCACTGTTCTTAATCTAGGTACGTTAAGGGATGGTGCCTATCCTTAAGTTGTTCACAACTTATATGCGAGAGAAATTTGGAATATTCACTGCTGTACACATATTGAAGGATTTATTATATTTATAATTTAATTCTACCAAATTACATATGGACATAATTTAATCTTCTTGTGTTATTAGCATAGTACACTGATATACTGAAGAATCTAATTTTTCAATGAAATAAGGATCTGTCCAATTTAGCATACTAAAATAGAATAAAAATTTTATTAACTTTCATTTCAAATCAGCATTATTATATTATCTTAAGATTCCCTTTATTTGTATTCCTTAAGGATGCCAATTCTGGTTTTAAAAAATCAACTTTGTATTCAATACTTTTTTAGCTGAACTAGACAATTGTATACATATGCCACGTATTTTAGAGGATGAAATTTTCAATTGGAAATCTGACTCCTACACTCATGATGAAGACCGTTACATAATTTCTACATCAAAAACATATTTAAAGTTTACCTGTTTTGAATGGCCATGCAGCTTGTTGATGTATATATTTAGAATTAGGACATAAGAATAATGAAATGATACAATTAAATCAAAACATAAACAAAATATTATTAATATTATTAAATTAAGAAACTCCCAAGTGCCTATTATAGATTTTGGTACTTACTGATGCAAAGTATTACGGACAGCCTGGTTAAGTCCTAAAATTTGTAAAATTCATCACCTACTTACCGAAGTGTAAAGTCAATGAATGTGCTGTTTTAGCGATCACAACACATTCTGTTAGTTGCCACATGTTGATATTTACTCTACTTCTCCTAGGGACAACAGATTACTTAGTCATACACTTTATATGTAACAGGTTACTTAGTCATACACTTTGTTTATATAATGCAAATTCTCATTCCCATTTTGTCTTAAGTTATAACATAACATTTTAATGAGTTCTCTGTACCCTCTCAAAAAACATGGTAGTAAGAAAAAGAAAGTTTTATTAAAAAAAACCCTAATCCAAATTCCTGCTTTCAAGATTGGCAGTTGGGGAGGGAGCTGCAAAATTGAGCTTTTTAAGAGTATGAGCTTTCTATATACATTTCATTTCCATTTTGCTCAAATCAGCAGATCCTCCAAAAGTAAACTGAGGAACATTTCAAATGGCCTAGTATGTTGTATTCTGCAAGAATGAGGTGTGTGAACTGGAATCAGACCGAGGTGCTTTTAAAATCTGTTATATTTTTATAAGAGATTGTACTAAAAAGACTCTCAATTCCTTAAGACTGAAAATTCACTTACCATTGCAAAGTCTGGGTCTGTTTGCTTTGGGTTTCTTTTGGCTTTTTGTTTGCTTTTCAAACAGGGCATTTTATTAATCTCTTCAGGGTAATTCTAGTGATGACTCATGGTCATGGAGATGATGATGGCAGCTTGTAGCCTACACTAGCTGCCAGCTCCCCTGTGAGACAGTCCAATCAATCAGTAATTATTTATGGCATACTTGCTCTTTTCAGAACAAGATGTTAGAATTAAAATAATTCAAATATAAAGGAGTAACAGTTTGATGCTTACTGTCCATCAGGGAGGTAAAACATATACTACATGGAGAACGTCCTCAGAGAGACACAACAACGTTGAAATTCCTAATCTCTGGCATTTGTAACTTACAGATGTGGCAACATGAGAAAGTGACTTGCTCTCCCATCTCCATACCTCCACCTGAACCACCAGTTCTCCCACTTTTCCTACTCGAATGGTGTTTATTTTTTAAAAACATGTTAGTGGTCAGGCGTGGTGGCTGGTGCCTGTAATCCCAGCACTTTGGGAGGCTGAGGTGAGCAGATCACCTGAGGTCGGGAATTTGAGACCAGCCTGACCAACATGGAGAAACTCTGTCTCTACTAAAAATGCAAAATTAGTCAGGCATGGTGGTGTGTGCCTGTGATCCCAGGTACTCAGGAGGCTGAGGCAGGAGAATCGCTTGAACCCAGGAGGCGGAGGTTGCTGTAAGCTGAGATTGCACCACTGCACTCCAGCCTGGGCAACAAGAGCAAAACTCCATCTCAAAAAAACAAAACAAAACAAAACAAACAAACAAAAACAAAACATATGTTAGCCTTTTATCTTCCTAAAACAGGCTAAACATTATTTTGCTTAAAGGCGTAGAAATTAATGCCTCTGAGAAATTTTATGTCCCATGAGTCAATAAATACCCAATATATTTTAACTTAATTGAAATAAACTATCACAAATTGATAAACAGTTTATACAAATGTATCAGTAGTATATATAAATTGACATATAAGCATGTACTTTATAACTATATGCACGAGTATATAAGAATACACACACACATATATATGTAAACTGTCAGTTATATATAATATATATATGAAAGTTAAAAAATATATATATATTTAAACTTTCAATAACTGACTCCAAATGTGGCCTCCTTTCAGCATAGGTTTGGGGAAAGAACACCCATCTAACACCTATTTTTAGAATCAGAGGAGTTGGAATAAATCCTGGTTCTGCTATCTGTGTGACCTTATGTAAAATATTAATACCTTTGATCGTTGGTTCTTTCATTTATTTAATAAGGACAATAGGACAATATCTACCATAGGGACTGTTGTGAAAATAAAATCCACTTATATATGTATAAGAGTTCCTCATCCAATTCGTGTAGAGCACAGCACAAATCTAAAGTATTATTCTTTTATGAGATATTTTGAAATCTGAATAAAGTTAGATTTTATTTGTCCCACAAATAAGTGAAAATTTTGACAGCTTCAAATTGTCTGAAATGTTTCATATTCTGGAGTTCCCTGGAACATGTTTTTAGTTACCAAAATACCAAGCTACTGAAGGGAAACGTGGGCATTTTGGTTGCCCTGCCAGACACTAAGAAAAAAAAACATTCTATTTATTGCTATGTCTCTTAGAGTACGTTTGGCATGGTACCCAACATTGAGAGACACATAACCTGCTGTCCTAAAACTCTGAGCAGTCTACAAATTCTTGTAATAATAGAAAGAATTCCCCATTTTACATCCCAAAAGGATTGTGCCTTCTCCTCTTAGTGGTTCCTACAAGGGATTAGACTAAACCAAATCCTTCATGAGGAATAGGTAAAGTGCCATTGTTTTAAAGGGTCAACATGAGCCTATATATTCCTGTGCTGTTCATATTACGTTATCGTTCTGCACAATTACACTTGATGTTCACATTTGCAGGTTGATTGGATTTTATCAATTCATGGCACACTTTTCTGTTTAATTATAGAGAAAGGTGCTTTCCCCTCATTCTTATTCTGTGCATTTGAGACTTGATTTTATCTTTTCAAACATTCTGTTGTTTGAACAGACAATTTTCTGATAACAAGTGAATCAAGGACTCCCTGCCTTTCCTTTCCTCGACCAGTTCTATGTTTTTCTGAGAGCGAGCTGTGGCCCAGGGCAACAGTTCCATGGTTCCTATATGAAAGAGAAAAATCTGACTCCAATTGTCAGGCTTATTATTTCTATCACTACCTCATATCCTTTGTAGGGGACCCCCAATGGCTTTACTCCTATGACCCAGGGTTAGACTTAGAGACAGTAATAAGCCAAACCATGCAGTAATTGGAAACACTGAAAATAGAAAATTCTGCATACATTTTGCTTTATCTTAATATTGAAAGAAAATATCAGAGCATTTCATTTATTCATTCAGAGAATCTTGATGGCAAACCTATTTTTTTCAAGGCCCTTGACTGGAATTCAAGAGAAGCAACACTGTCAGCAAAGACAAATTTCTCGAGCAAGTTCTAAAAATTCTGTGCATAGACAGTAGAACAGTTACCAATATTCATGCACCCATTTTCTAGATGTGAAAAGTTTTTGCTCTCATAGCAGGGCACTATCATTGCCAACCCTCGAGAAGGCCTAGTGGAACTCTCAATAATGAGGACAACTGATTGTTATGGACTGAATGTTGGCATTCCCCCCAACCCCGCTACCATTTGTATGTTGAAGTGCTAACCCCCAATGGATATTTGGAGGTGGGGGCTTTGAGAAATAATAAGGGTTAGATGAGGTCATAGGATGAGGCCTCCATAACTGGATTAGTGTCCTTTTAAGAAGAGTAAGAAGAGAGACTAGAGTACCTCTCTCCCCAACATAGGAGGATACAGCAAGAAGAAGGTTCTCACCAGGAACCAAATCTGTCAGCACCATGATCTTGTACTTCTCAACTTCCAGAACTGTGAAAAACAACTGCCTGTTGTTTAAGCCACCCAGTCTATGGCATTATTTTATAGCAGCCGGAGCTTACTAAGACATTAATATTTGTATAGTAAGTAGCCATTTGAAAAGGACTTTTCCATGTGTCATTTCATTGAATCCTAACACCAAACTGGTATGGAAGTTATCAGGAGCCCAGTTTTACAGATGAGAAAATAAACTGTTGGAGAGATTAAATAATTTGCCATGGGTCCCACTGTCACTAAGGGCAGAGCCAGTGCTTGAACCAAGTGCTCTTATTTTAGATTCAGTGCTGTTACTACTATATTACTAAAGAAATAAAGACCAAAGAATCTCCAGGATAAAGGTAGACCCTGTCAAACTGATAAACCAGCATCAGCAACCATTTGTTTCCTGATTTCTAGTTTCATATGAGAAAAAAGCTCCTGTTCGTTTTAGCCACTGAAGTAATATAGTTTATTACCTTCAACTAACAAGAGTCCTAATGGTTACCCCTCCTCAGTCCAGTCTTTTTGTGGAATCAGGTAGATAGTATAGCTTTCCTCTAATCCAGAAGTCAAGAATGGGGATTAAGGAAATTAAGGAGTGAAATTAAGGAAGGACATTCTTATGTATTTATCTCACTAACATAAAAGTAATAATCACAGTTGTTTTCATCATCATTGTTATAATTATCTCATAACCAACTATTAGCTTCCTAGGTCTTTTTGTTAGGCCTTCAAAACTCAAAAGCTTTCTTTACAATACCCGTATTTTCCACGTGGAGCCAGGCTGAGTGGACCTGAGATAATTATCATCATGTCCCGAAGCTATAAAGTTTCTTAAAAGAAACAAGAACACATGTTATTCTGCACATGTTTCCTGTACACATGTAGGATAAAGGACATGTACAAGCAGTCTGCAATTTTTAGGGCAAAGAGTATGATTGGCATTTGTGGGAGTGTCTAATGGGGATAGTCAAAGCAACATGGGATCATGTTTCAGAAAACTCAAGGCAAAACTCATGGGTTGCTTGTCCTAGGGTAAGACAGCCACCACGTCATAAGAACACAAGTAGTCCCATGGAGGAACTCATTTAGCGAGAAACCAACTAGACAGTACCAACTCACAAACTATACAAGTAACTCACTGTGAAAGTGAATCCTTCAGCCCCAGTCAAGCCATCATATGACTGCAGCCTAACTGATATCTGACTGCAACCTCATGAGTGATCATGAGACAGAACCCCTCAACCAAGTAATGCATGAATCCTGACCTACAGAACCTATGAGTGATAATAAATGATTATTGCCACTTTAGGACACGAAGTTTGGGGTGACTGACTGTTTTACAGTAACAGGTAACTATTCAAACTCTTTCCTGACAGAAGTAGAACAAGCTCAGCTTTCCCCTTTTCAGGTAGAAAGGTCACAATCTATCAATCCTTCCTACTTACTTTATAAATGTTTTACTTAAGACAAATACAACAGAATAAAGACAGGTGGCAAGTAATTTGTTCTGTTGCTTCAAATTACGTATAAGTAAATTTTGGTAAAGAAAGAAGTAGTAGGTACAAAATAATAATCCCTACAATTTTCTGTAACTTGAGAGCTGAGAGCATTTTTTTAGGGACAGTCTATGGCACATGTTGAACCTGTGGCTTAGTTTTATCTAAAATGCATGATGCCACCAAGGAGTAATATTCCTATTTATGCCCACAGTTACCAAAATACAACAGAAATTCAAGACTTTAGTTGCAATGCCCCAGTAGGTCATAAGGTAAAAATGCTAGCCTATAAACATGTAGAATATCTCTTTCCGGGTGCATCTGTTTGTATTTGTCTTATTAGCTCACTTTGTCTGAGTATAAAATTTCTTAATATCATCTTTATCACAAAAAAGGAAGAAAAACTATTTTCAACTGGTTTATTTATTTGATAGTTATGTTTATTATGTTTAATTTTCCAATCGGATGAAGAAAACATTTGTTAACCCAGATCTTTCCCCTTAAAAAGAAACATAATTAAGACATAAATAATTAGAAAACACTATTTATGTTCATAATTATAGTACATCACTTTAATAAAAAATATTTTTCCTATTATAAACTCACTTGAAAGATTTATAATTAAATATAATTGTAACAGGTAATTTGGATTTTAAATCCTATTCAAATATATTTTGATATTAATCCTCTTAAACAATTTAAAAATGAAATACATTTATGAAAAATGGAAAACATTCATTTCATGATAGGTAATTAGTATTAACATGACTTATAGGAAGAAAAAACATACTTGTTTTTTATATGTAAGTTTTTATATACAAGTTATAATTACTCTGATAGAACTCTGAAATTTATTAAGATATTAAAGACCATTTCTATTATTTAACATATATTTCCAGGTACCTTATTAACTAGGTACTACTAGAAAATAAAAGAACCATGAGATTTATATGTGAAGAAACACATGACATTATGAACCTCATGATGATGGTTGATGATGATTAATTGTATGTGTTAACTGGGCTAGGCTATGGTTCCCAGCTGTTTGGTCAAACACCAATCTAGATGTTGCTGTGAAGGTATTTTTTAGAAGTGATTAACATTTCAATCGGCAGACTTTGAGTAAAGCAGATTACCCTCCATGATGTGAGTGGGCCTTCTCCAATCAATTTTGAAGTCCTTAAGAGAAAAGACTGAAGTCCCCAGAAAAGGAAGGAATTTGGCTTTCAGATTACCTTTGGACTCAAGATTGCAACATCAACTCTTCCCTTGGTCTCCATCCTGCCAGGCTGTCCTACAGATTTTTGACTTTTCAGCTCCCACAATCATATGAGTTAATGGCTTAAAATCAATCTCTCTCTCTGTATGTGTGTGTATATATACAATATTATTATATATATTAGTATTACTACCAATCTCTCTCTATCTCTCTCTCTCTCTCTCTATATATATATACACACACACACACTAATTATTAGATACAACAGAAGATAGATGCAAAGAGACAGAAAGCAGCATTCTAAACTCTAATGATAATGGTGAAATTGATAATACAGGTGAAATATTGGACTGTGAGTTTTCAGATGATGATAACCTAGATAAATGTCCTCAGGCACAAGGACTGATTAATGCACAGTATATTTCTAATGACAGAAAGGAAATATGATATTTTAATCCACTTAATTATTCAACAGGAAGAACTTCACCACATAATATTTAGCTGTAAGAATTTTAACAATCCTGTTTTGCTAAAGGATGTGGGACAGATATATTACGTCATTTGTGATGCTTGTGCACCAAAATTTATTTGATACAAAAAGTTTGTTGCATTTCTTTTTTATTATTTATTATTTATTTAAGACGGAGTTTCACTCTTGTTGCCCAGGCTACAGTGCAATGGCGTGATCTCAGCTCAGTGCAACCTCCACCTCCCGGGTTCAAGCAGTTCTCCTGCCTCGACCTCCCGAGTAGCTGGGATTACAGGTGCCCGCCACCACGCCTGGCTAATTTTTTTATATTTTTAGTAGAGATGGGGTTTCACCATGTCAGCCAGGCTGGTTTCAAACTCCTGACCTCAGGTGATCCATCGTTTCAGCCTCCCAAAGTGCTGGGATTACAGGAGTGAGCCACCGTGCCCGGCCTGTATTTCAATTCTTGTTAAAATTTCTCATAAGATTGTCTTTCACTATCTCTTTATTCTTCCATAAGAATTTTTAGAGTAACTTAGACATATAAAAAATAAAAAGCTAAAGCATTCATTAGACCTACAAGGCAAATAGTAATGGCTACTTTCCCTGGTATACTGATGGCTGCCTCAGAAACCTGATCTGCCTAAACACAACAATCTTTAACCTTCAGCTAAAGAGTTTCTGTACTTTATTTATAGTATCATTAAGAACCAGGATGAAACTTATGTTACTTGAATGGTTGTACAGCAGCAGAAAAAGGAAACCATACAGCGTGGCACCTATAAATTCATTATTCAGGCCGGGCATGGTGGCTCAGGTCTGTAATCCCAGCATTCTGGGAGGCAGGTGGATCACCTGAAGTCAAGAGTTTGAGACCAGTCTGGTCAACATGATGAAACCACATCTCTACTAAAAATACAAAAAAATTAGCTGGGCATGGTGGTGGGAGCCTGTAATCCCAGCTACTCGGGAGGATGAGGCAAGATAATCACTTGAATCTGGGAGGTGGAGTTGCAGTGAGCGAAGATGGCACCACTGCACTCCAGTCTGGGCAATGGAGCGGGACTCTGTCTCAAAAAAAAAAAAAAAAAAAAAAAGTATTATTCAGTGTGTGTCTAAATGCACCTATATTGTAAGTTGGCAGGGTTGGGGGCTGTGTGGGGGTGGGTGGTGCTACCTCTTCTCAAATTCCATGTAAACCAACCTCTAGGCTTTTTCCTAGGTTCACTTTTCTTTGCACCAGGTACCCTTTCTCTGTGCAAGCTCGGCCACTCCAGGTAACTTTCAAATTCATGTCCAAAAGTAACATCACTCCTGCAATCTCTATGTTTTCAACCATTTCTTTAAAATCTCAGTACGGTCATCTAGCTTCATGTTAAGCACATTACTTTGTCTCCCATAATCAATTCGTTGTCCTGAGTTTGTCTCTGGTTATGACATTAATCTTCTAAAGAACTCAATCTCCAACTCTTAGAGGCAGGCCTTCTCTTAGATTGACACTTTCATACATGCAATCAATGTCAAAATCCTGTTAATTCTAGCTCCACCTTATGTCTCAATTTCACTTTTCTTTTTACTCCATGGTCACTGCTCCAGCTTGGGCTCTCTTGCCTAACTGGTCTCACTGACTTCATTTACTCCCTTATCCTCCACAACAACCCACCTACACACACACACACACACACACACACACACACACACACACACTCTCCCATGCTGATATTCCTCTTCCACCCCACTGTTAACAGGTTTAATTAAGTACTCTCTCGTCATCAATTCCTGAAATACCCTTCCCTCTCCAGCTTCCTTCTGCTTTTCAAAGTCTTATTCATGAGCAGGTCAAATTCAGCCTCCTCCTGGAAGCATTCCACTAAGCTCTCATTTAAAACTCCTCCTCTAGTTTTCTCTCAACATTTTGTAATACTGCTCTACTGAAGGACCTATCCTAAACTGCCTTGCCTAAATATACTTGTCCAAGTACCCACATTTGATTGTGAGCTCTTTAAAGACAAAGGCTGAATCTAACTTTTTTCTTGTATCCCCTCTACCATCTATGATGTTAGATAGCACAGAGTAAGCATTCAAATGTTTGCTGAACTGAACTGAACTCTTTGGTTGCCAGCGGCATCCTAGTGGATGTAAATTTTGAGAGCTGCTTGTAGCTATAACAGGTTGACAGCAGGTGCTAGATGTCAAAAGAAGGAAATTTATATGGTTGACTCCACTTCTTCTGAAATAAGCAACTCTCTAATAGACAATACCTGAGAGGAAGACATTGGCTGGCATTTCATTAGCAACAGAGATTTCATAAAAATGTGGAGAACAGAGCCTTTTTATTTCGCCATGAAGGATTTTATACATTTGGTTGCAGCAATGGATGATGGGTTGACAAAGCTGCTATAAAACTGTCAGTTAATTCAAAAATCATGTGAGAGATTTTTTTTTTTAATTCTCATACAGAAGAACATTCTCCCCTTCTATGGCCCTATATACCCATTCTTTATGCAATATAATGTGAACTCCTTTTCTTAAAATTTATAAGCTATCACTAAATTTCTCTAAGAATTCTGGACTGGGTTGAAAAATCCTTAGCTGAAAAAATAATTCCAAAATAAACAACTCCCTCTTAAAACTTGGAATTCTGTTTCAGAAGTCCTTCCCTTGGTTTAAAAGGCCACATTATACACCCTTCATATTCTCCCATCCCCGGTTCTCTCTGTACCAAATCCATCTCATCATAACAATATGTACCATTTAATGAGCATCTAATATGTGCCACATATTTACTTTAGAAACACCAGTAATTTTACTTTCTTAATCACCCTACCAGCATAAGTACTATTATTAGCTCCACATGACAGATGAGAGAACCACAGTTTAGGAAAGAGAATTAACTTGGCTAAGGTTACACAGCTAATAGATCACTGGGGTCCCCTAGTCTGTACATCTCCAACACGTGCAAAAGACAATCCTTTGGTTAGACACTCAAATACGTAGAAGTCAAAAGTATAAATAGGAACAGCAAAAAATGTATATCAAGACTATAATAACCTGAGGTTAGTCCTAATATTTTAAGTTGTCAGATAAATATATCTTCCTATTTTTTTGACGAATCAGCCTTTTCCATTTGATGTGTCAGGCTTTAAAATCATATAGACATGGGCTTGAATTCTACTTCCTCACTTGTCATCTTCCTAAGACCCTAGACAGGTTACGTAAGCTCTCTGAGTCTCAGTTTTCTGTCTCTAAAATGAGAATAGTAATATCTACCTACTAAATTTATAGAGAATCATAAACATTTTACAGTATTTCCCACAAAAGGCTTTCCTGAATATTTGTTTAATTCTATTTATATATCTTATTCCATCTTTTCCAAAGCAACCTTCTCCTGTCTGCCTTTTAAATCTCTCTTTTTGGGGTGGTGGGGGGTGGGGTGAAATAACTAAACAGCTACCAAAAAGCTCATTAAATATTTTGCACTAAACATTCAAAGCACCCCAATAGATTATAGTTAAAATAACAAATGCCAACATTCACTGAGCTTTTACTACGACTCTGATCTCACTGTTCTACATTAATTATTTCATCTAATCCTCCCGACCCATGAGATAGCTATAAGTGAGCCTATTTTACAGAGAAGGAAACTAAGAGCATATAGTTTACTGAGATTAGCCATTTGTTCAAGGTTACAAAACTAACAAGTGGCCAGTCTAGGCAGGCTGCCTTTTAAAGTAATGCATGCTATTGTTGTGTAACCCTGAAATGGTAGTGGTGGGGGTTACAGAGGGAGAAGCTACAGAAACAAGGCTCTTAAATCCAAATGTTACAGGAATGGCATTCACCAATATTATTTGTGAAATAAACAGAATGATAAAAGGAAGCCGTTCTTTCTTTCCAAATCCTCTTCAGTGCTATGCAAGGTATTATGGTATTATGCTTTGCAGTATTAACAGACATGAACAAGAGTTTCATGTAATTCAGATGCCTCCAAGGAAGAAAATTTAAATTCTTCTAATCTTACCTGCTTTTGGTTCCCTGATCCAGCCCTTTTGCAGAAGAAAATGACCAGCAATGATTGACAAATTCAGAAACCAAAGAGTTAAAGAAAAGTGAGCAATTTGAACATTAGAAAGAGGGAATTTTTCATTTGATCGTATTTAAATAAAATGTATTCTCTTACCTAGATTATTACCTCATGATTTGCATCAATATAATTACCTGAATACAACAGATACCATGGTAATAGTTTCATATAGTAAAACATGGTGGTGGCTTGCACACCCAATTACTTGAATTTTAACGTGAATATTTCTAGTAGACAGAAATAGCTTTGTACCGAACTTTTCTCTTGATAGACTGCAATAACTATGTATAGATTTTCCCAACTGTTCAGAGTTATGAAATGGGATTTACCAAAGAAAGAAAAATGTTTCAACATAGTATTACATACATATATTAACTATTTTTTCTTTATTTAGCTGATTTCTTTTTGAGTATTTCTAGAAGTTTCATGGCAATAAAAAGGAAGACCAAAATTATCAAATGAGAAAACACAATTTTATGAGCAAGTATTTTATTTCTGTCCTTTCCCTGAAAACCAAATCTTTACTAAGAAAATTTCTATTTTGAACACGATTGAAAGTTTATGAGTATTGAATTTCCATCCCATTTTATAGATTTCAAATGGAGAGATAAACCGAAGTGTAGCAGGGCTGCAAATGACATTGTTTAGATAAACATATCTTGTCAGAATATCCTGGTATCATTTAGAGGCTCCAGGCATATTTGGAACTAAGATTCCAGCTTAGGCTCTTAATAAGCAATATGACATGTCTCAGACACTTGCTTTTAAGAAAATGCTTGCTTGGACCATTTGGATTAGAGTCTTTCCACTATGCTGCCAATATTCATAAAGGTATTCATTCCTAAAATACAAAAGCTTAGAAAAGAAGAACTATTCAAATCACTGAATATTGGCAGAGAGATACAAACTTGCCCTCTGGTCATTCGATTTTAATCTCTATCATGAAAAAGTCAATGCAATATCAAAAAAATGCAGGGGATAATGGCAAATGTTCAGACAATGTTGAACAAATACTGTATAATACATTCATGTTATTTTCCTCTTAGGGAAAAAATTGAAGTTATTTTTCATTAGTAAAACAACAAATGACTCTCTGTATAGTATGTTCAGATTTGCATAAACATCATTGCCAAATTTCCATATTTCTCAGGCAAGAAACTGATCACTTATCTGTGTAATGGGAATTCAGTCTCATATTGACTAAATCACTCCTAAGATTCACTCTTTTGGGTCAGTGTGTTGCAACCTGTTGGAGAACCCTCAAGGCTCCAGTATGGTGGAGGAATGCTCTGCTAAATCAATTGTACAGCTATCTATGTTGGTCATTACAAGGCAATTTTGCTCTTGCCTTGCAATTTATACATATGACATCCTATAATTTACACAAACTTATAGAATATAAGTGCATTCTTCCTTGTTCAAATTAGCTATGCAGAGGTTGACTAATTTCTTACCAAATCTGTTCCTCTTCCTAGGCTCAACAGTGTACACTATTTCCATACTTCCCTCGCAGTCAGGTGTGACCATGTGACAAGGTCCATCCAACAGACTATGAACAAAATTAACACACACCATTTCCAGGCCTGGCTCATGACAAATTTTCATGAGTAATACTTTCTTCATCTGCCCATTAAATGCGTATGAGTCTTATGCTCTGAACACAAAAGATGGAAAGAGTTTGGGTTCCTGAATGACTTCAAAGAGGGCTGCTTATTTTGGACTGCACTAAAATAAGAAGTAAATTTCTACTGCAGTAAGCCTCCAAGATTTGGGAGATTACCTGTTATAGTGGCTAGTGTTAGTAAAATAATACATTAGTGGCCGGGCACGGTGGCTCAAGCCTGTAATCCCAGCACTTTGGGAGGCTGAGACGGGCGGATCACGAGGTCAGGAGATCGAGACCATCCTGGCTAACACCATGAAACCCCGTCTCTACTAAAAAATACAAAAAACTAGCTGGGCGAGGTGGCGGGCGCCTGTAGTCCCAGCTACTCGGGAGGCTGAGGCAGGAGAATGGCGTAAACCTGGGAGGCGGAGCTTGCAGTGAGCTGAGATCCGGCCACTGCACTCCAGCCCGGGCGACAGAGCGAGACTCCGTCTCAAAAAAAAAAAAAAAAAAAAAAAAACACATTAGTATACATCCACAGTCATTGTTTAAGGAACAATGAAGAGTTAAACTTTCAAAACCAAGAGCAGACTATGTTAATTAGCAATCCCTACAACTGAAAGAAGACATGTCTTTAGGAAGTGAATCAAAACATACATAATTGCAGACAAAAGAAGTATTTAGTCTTAGTCCAATGATTAAGGTCATTAACAAAAGCAACAAAACAAGAGGGGAAATGGTAAACATACTAGAAAGAGCGCAGATTTTCAAGCCTGAAAGGGACATTTACAAATTCCAAGCTCTGTTCTTTGCTTGTTTTGTAAACTTCAGCAATTTGAATAACTGATCTTGGAACCTGTTTTCTCATCTGTAAAATGGGGATTATAAAATATAGCTCACAAGATTCTGTAAAGATTTTGTACACACAAACACACAGAAACACACACACGTGCACACACTGCTTATGAGGTACTGAATAAATACTAGCTATTATCAATAAGTATTTACCCAATATGTGGAAGTATGACTAACAATATTTTAAAATATTAACCTTTTACTCTGGTTACTCTTTCACTTTCCCCAACATATTGACAACTAGTCATTTCCCTGGGGAAGGGTTAACATAGCAGAATATAAATTATGAAGACATAGATTCTTATGGTTTCTGAGTTTCAAAAATCTAGGCCTGGTAAAAGACAAAAGATTTCAAAGACAGAAAAAAAAGATGGCTGAAAGGTTTTCCTCCTTCCTGCACTACAAAGGATTCCTCAGGTTGTAGGAAGGAAAATGAGGGGATATTGCGGAGGAAGCAAGAAAATTCAATGCCAGTGTGTGTCCCTGGAGGGAAGGAAGGTAGAGAGAAGTGAGGAAACCCAGAGAGATCTGAGAGAACCTGAAAGCAGAGCTGACCTGGACCTCATTTCTGAGGAGAATCTCTGAGGGAAACCGGGTGGCGAGTTTCCCCAACTCTGTCTTCTATCACTCTTCCTGACCCCATGGAAACCCACTGACACAACACACAATCACTGTGAATCACTCTTCCCATTAAACACATAGGAGTGTATGTCGGAAGAAAAGAATATGCACAGCATCTAGTCAGATGGGTCTTACCAAAGTTCCTGCCCACCCTAGTATGGCATAAGGTACAGTACGATGATTTTTGATATTACAAAATGGGGGCATCAAAGTAGCAGAGACATATCCAGATCTGAAAGTCACTGCAGACGGGAATGAAAGGTGGCCCAGGAAGAAGTCACTGCCTGCTTAGACCAACAACCAAGGATATGAGGGAGAGACTGGCATCTCCATGGATGCCAGCCCAGATGACAACTAAAGAACAAATGTTCTGTCACACTGTGGTCATCACACCCATCACTGCATGCTTTGCAACTATATAAGCCCTGAATTGATTTAAAAATGTATTTCTTCTATTCAATGGAATTACATTCAGTTATTAAAAGGTAACATTATGGACTGAAAATCTCAGCACAATTGTTATCATTTACAATTATTTCACATTATGTTTATAAATGTGAGGGGAGTATATGAACTTAAGTTGTTATTGAAACTTGGCATGCATCTTGCTTTGAGTGTCCCATGCTTGTTAGAAAACTTACTTCGATCCGTAATGATTGTTCTAGCCTCTTGATTGCTGGTCTTGTTTTTCAAATTTTGGGCAGCAGTAATGAGTTCTTCCAACTGCGGGCGCCTCTGTTCCAAATCCTGCACTGTTGCCTGTAAGAACAAATATCGCTTAGTATCAGGGTTCTTCAGTGTTGTGTATTCCTTTTACATAATACAAAGTAAAGTACAGTTGTAAGACCAGCCAAAACACTTTTAGAAATAAAAAAGATGTTACCGTGTAAGGGTTTATAGAAAACAATTTAACAGGAAATATGTTTCATTCTTAGATATCAAAAAAATTTCAAAGAAAATCTTGATTATAGATTTTCTTCTTTATTTAAAGGCTCAAATGGAGTCATTCCAGAGTACCTCGGATTACTTAAACCACTGTAAGAGTGCCTTGAGTAAGAAACGTTATTCTGAATTACGACAATGTATTTAAAAGATAGATAGCTGTTTATACTTATAATATCATTCTGTGTGATGTCAAAATTAAGGTATATTTATTTTAAAAACAGAAAAAGGACACAACCGATTTAAGAGATATTACTTATTTAACTTCACTGTACCCTGAGATTCCTCACCTGTCAAACGAAAAGGCGAAGTAGATGAGCTAAATCAGCTTTTCTCCTAAGCTGCCTGTCCATAAGAATCACCAAACCTTTTTGCCTCACCCCAGAACTAACGAATATGTAGTGGAAAGGGTTGCAAATCTTGCATTTTAAATAAATTATCTAATTAACTTTTATGATTTAGGCAGGTTTGGAGAGCATCAGATTAGAGGTTAGTATTCCTATTTCCCTGTATTATAAATGACTCTAATATAGCACTATTTTAAATAAAAATACAAATATAACAAAGTCAACAATTTTTAATTTATAGGTAGTAATGTAAATCATTAAGATATTCTTCCCTTTCTTCAGTGTCTATTGTCTCTGTTATCTTAGTCTCTCTGGATTTAAGGACCAAAATCGCAGAGATATTTATGAGGAAATTGATGAAAAAAAGGCATCTGACTAACTCTGGTTCTAAAACTCAATAAATTTTATTTTAATTGGGGAAAATAAAAGTAATATTTACTGTTAGTTTGTAAGCAATATGTGACAGATGTTTTATCTACATTTTCTCGTTTTTTTTCTTATAACAACCACACTAGTAAACAAGCCAGCAAGTTTGTATAATTTTAAATATGATGTTCTACCACATGAAGCCAATGAAGATGAAGAGATGAAAGTGGTAGATAGCAATGCATCTGAAACTTATATGAAACTTAGTTATTTACTCTGTTCTTTGACTCCTGCTGATTTTCTAATCATTTTTGGTTTTGGAAAGGCCAAATTTTGATCATTACGTAGTGTTTCTTTTGTGAAGAGGTAGGGAGACAGGCTTTGTGGTTTAAACTCAATTGCTTTCAGTAATAGTAAAATAATGCAACAAACTTATCCAAACATTGTACATCTACTCCAGGCACTTTCTCCTCTCTGTATTGAAAAATTGGAGGGGCTAACTTTTAACAAATTTTCCACATTTGTAAGCTGTGATTGCTCAGAAGAAAAATCCAATTTTCAGGTTTCTAACTTTTATGGTTTCTTTATACAAAAGAGTGTTTGAAATATGGAACAAACTGCCAAAGACAGCTATTGAAGTAAGTGGCATAAGTCAGTTGGAGAGTACTGAACAAATTTTAAAGTGGGAACCATATAGTAGCAGATAGATTTTATGAAATAAGATGTTTTCCAGTGTTACAATGTGAAACTCTGGTCATCTGTGACATGGGAAGCTGAAAGGTTGCTTTGGAATTGCCTACCCTAAAATGTTTGAATATGTTCAATAGAATTTTTAAAACGGACTTACCCAGAAACCTCAGATGAAGTCAAATTTTCACCTCAAAGTTAACAAAGAACTTTAAATACACAGAGCTGGCAAAATACATTAATTCATTTACTCATCCATTGATTTTAATAAATATTTTTAAGCACTAGGTACTATTCTAGGCACTATGCATGTGGCAGTGGACAAATATATTCAGTATAGTGTATATCTTAAATGAAAAATTGTGTTTTTTGATACTTGGAAATTTTTATATAACAAAGATGATCTTTATTGGGTTGTTGTTCTTTGATTTGATATTAATTCACCCTCAAATAACCAGATTTTTTTGCTTCTTAGTTTTAGATACATTACTCAATGTTTGCTATACTTTTTTTCCTTCTTTTAAGATTTCAAAGTTCATTTAAGAAATGTGTTGTAAAAGTAACTTGATCAACTTTAATCTGAACCTTACCAGTTTCTAAATTAAACCTAACCATAATGAACAACTTTTACTGCTGAAATTAGCAAGCATGTCAACTTAGACTCAAAACAAGCCATTTTCCTCTCTAATGAACAAAATAGGTCTCAGGGTATTGTGAAACCTGTTCTCTAGTTGGGTGATTCTCTAATTCTGCTGACAGACACATGCTTTGTAAGCACCTGAGAAGATTATTAATGACATCCTTTGAAGCAGCCTCCTTAAAAATCTAAGGAGATTCACAACTGCAATACAACTATGCATTTCTAAAATATTTCAAAACAAAATTTCAACTTTTAATCCCACTCTTTGGTCAACACATACAAACATTCATTTCAACAAAGAAGCTGTAAAATAATAATGTACATTGCTATGGGATTTATCATACACTAATAGGCTCTTTACTTAGTGGTCTTTTAGTATAGCAGAATGGGAATTTTCTCCTTTGATTCCCTTTCTAGAAATAAAGAGAGGGATTTAATATGGCTACACTTCACTTCAGTATTTTTTTCATTAAGACACTATAAAAACAGTGGTTAAAATAATTTCTTGCTAATAAGAACACAAACATATAGTGAGAGTAATGATTATTTTTCATTTGGTTTCCTTTTTAGTGTATTCTATTTACTTGCTACTATAATTTCTTTGACTTCACAACTTAGTTTTATAATTCCAGAACTTCTCAAATAAACTCACCTTCATCTCCATTCCTTCCAGCCACGCACAGATGAGAAAACACCTTAGATCTAATCATTACTCAAACTACTTGCCTCCAAAATACCCATCTACCAAATTCTATTCTCTACCCACAATCTGCTACCCCTATCAGATGTTACTCTCCCAAACATGCTGTTCCTAGTATTATCTTCATCCTCATATGACCTCTGGTTCTTTTCTGTTTTCTCAACCTAGCTTTAGTCATAACAAACAAGTAGAATGCTAATTGTGCTTATTTATTTCTCTGATATGATCCCAGATAGTTGTTACACAAATAACTTAAGTGAACAAAACTAAAATCATTACATGCTTACCAGTACCTAAGCATGATAATTGATTGTGTCTACATGGATTCTATCATTCTAGAAGAGACAAAACACAGGAGAAGGAAGGAATCAATGCTATTTCTAAGGAGTCATAAGTCAGCTACTGGGCTTTACTAAAAACAGCTTACCCCTTGGAGATGAGAATTCATCATGGATTCCACTAGCTGAGCAAAGATGGAGGAAAAAAAAAATTCTTCAAATACAAAGTGAATCAGAAGTTTTTAATCTTTAATCCCCCCAGAGTTGAGTGAAGTGGTTATAAATAGCAACCCTATGAAATAGGAAGTTAAACAGTGAAACCATACATATTATAACTAGGGCATTTTAGGCTTTTAGACAAAATTACAATTTGTTATTATATTTATTAAAATGGAATTCCACCTAAATAATACTCAAATAAAAACTCTATATGCTACCGGGCGTGGTGGCTCATGCCTGTAATCCCAGCACTTTGGGAGGCTGAGTCGGGCAGATCACGAGGTCAGGAGATCGAGACCATCCTGGGCAACATGGTGAAACCCCATCTCTACTAAAAATACAAAAAATTAGCCAGGTGTGGTGGCGGGCACCTGTGGTCCCAGCTGCTTGGGAGGCTGAGGCAGGAGAATGGCGTGAACCCGGGAGGTGGAGCTCGCAGTGAGCCGAGATCGTGTCACTGCACTCCAGCCTAGGCTACAGAGCGAGACTCCATCTCAAAAAACAAAACAAAACAAAAAAAATTCTATGTTGAGTTGAATATTTAGTACTTACATGTCTAAGAAAAGACTTTAAAAATCAACCTTGTCATATTTTTATATTTTTCTATAAAAATCAATCTACATAGCATAAATGCCCATGATTTTTCAAATGTTCCCATTTTCAGTAAATATGAATTAAGCTGAAATGTAACAATGCAGAACTGATGCTACTTTATTTACAACTTCAAAAAATTAATATTAAGAATTCAGAATGTAAAAGAGTTTATGGAACCATTTTATGTATTGAGGAAAATATAAGCATAGAAGTCAGGGAGGTACTAAATTGCAGCCTTTCTAGTTACTGAAAGGGTTTTACTGGTGGGGATGCTAGTAATCTGTCTAGCTTTCAACCATCTCACTGAGCATCTTCTTCTGGCTTCTATTCTTGCATTTGGAAGTCTCTCCAAATAGAGTGGCCAAATTGAAAACCATCCTTATTGTCTTCCACTTACTTCCTCACTTCTCATTTCCATTTTATACTGGCTTGGATATTGATATTTTCCTACTTGGCCAACCTTCCTTACTTCTTTTTTGAATGTTCTACCAGCACCTCTATTGGTAACTTCTTAAGAATCTTCATAACCAACTTCATAAACATCTTCTAACTGCAGTTATCCTTTTTTTGTTCTTTATTCACTGCATAAATACTTTATAAGATACATTTTATTTTTACATAATTTCAAGCTTGCAGAATATTTGCAAGATAAAGAACTCCCATGTACCCCTTACCCAGATTCACCATTTGTTAACATTTTACCACATTATTTTAAATCATTTATCATTTTATCATTCTCTCAGATATATAACTGTATTATGTAATATTTTATATATATATATTTTTCTGAATCATTTGAGAATAATTTGGAGATATCATATCCCTTTACCCTTAAATACTTTAGGTTTTATTTCTTAATAGCAAAGACATTCTCTTAAATAACCTCAGCTCAGTTTCAAAGTCAGGAAATTTAGCATGGCTTTAGTACCATAATCTTATCTATATTCTATATTCAGAGTATGACAATTAACCCATGAATGAGCTGTATAGTTATATTTTTATTTCCTTGTCTGGTCCAGGCTCATGCTTTTAGTTGTCGTATCTCCTTAGTCTCTTTTAAGTTGAAATAGTTATTTGCCTTCCTTTGAACTTTGTAACAGTGATAGTTTTGACCAATAGGGGCCAGGTATTTTGTAGAATATCCCCCAAGTTTGAGTTACAGCAATTTTTTAAGTGCTTCAGTTGTGTAACTCATTGAGCTAGGTGCAGGGGCTGTAGCAGTGAAGGAGAAAATAATTCCTGTTCTCAAAGAGAAAACAAACTAGGAGTGACGACAGGCGACGAAAAAGCAGTTGCAATAATCTGAGGTATTATGGTAGGGGAAACACGGAGAGTTATCAGAGCACATGGCAGAGATATCACATGAAATATAAAGGCCAAAGACAGTCTTCTGAAGGAATCAAGCTTAAGTAGTCCTCAGCTTTTCTTTATTTAAATTATACAAAATAGTTTTAAACACCACTGCTCCTCATACCCAAGTGGCCACCATGAGAATATGCAGGCCTTCTATTATTGGGTCTTAACTGACTGAGGACTCCTGTTACTGCATTTTGAAATCCATGATTGCATTGCTCCAAAGCCAAGCTTCTCACAGACTGCTCCTCACCAATGATTGGGTGTGGTGGGAATACTAAGGCAGAGAGCCTTCCTTGGGAGACATGGACTCCTTTGCCTGGCTCTGCCTCAATGACTTCCCAACAGCTTCGCCAAAATTTCCTTCCACTAGACCGCACACTGGGATGCTTCCACCTAGCCTTCTCTCCCTCTCTTTTCCTTGCAGGGTCAGAATTGCGTCTTCATCTAACGTCTCTTGCAGCTTCCCTGGCTTCCTCCTTATCTTCTTTCACACAGATATTTCCACTAATAAAATATTGTCCCATTTTATCCTGTCTGGGTACATATAACCTCAGGTCTTGACTAATACACTCACTTTTGTCCTCCTAGACCCTAAACCTCTCATCAACTCTTCAGGTCCATGTAACATGATGGTTCCATGACACTACTATCTGAATGTGTAACTGTCAATTATTGAATATTAATTAGTAACATAGGTTTCTTCATGCCTCCCACGGGCTGGCCTCTTAAGATGCAATTCAAGTAAATATGTATTTTTACATACTACCTCTATTTAGAAATCACTAAGGCAGGTGCATGACCATTATTTCCGAGGACCGCAGAATTTAACTGGAGGAAAATAAGAGTATTCAGACGTGTTACATGGTAATGGTGGAGTTCCATTCAACACATGTAGCTCAAGAACTGTAGGAAACTAAAGCAAGCCACCAGGAATCCTTTACAGGTAACAACAACTAGGTTTGCTGAAAGACATGGCAAAACGAACTTTGGGGCAAATTTCCACACGATGGAAGACAGAAAGTTAAGATTATTCTACCTCTCTGAGTGAGAAGTGCCCTGGGTAGACAGAGACCTCAACCAGGACCAGATTCTTGAACGTATAATTTGTGCAGTTAGTTACACAAGGATCTGCATTAGAAGGGATTCATACTTGGTTTCATGCTCTACTGTTGCCATCTTGAAATTCTTAATAATTTTTTCAACCAAGGGTCCTGTGTTTTCATTTTTCACTGGGCTCCACAAATTACATACCTGATTGTGACCTCAACCCTAAGGTTAGTGGAGAATAAAAGTTATGTATCTTGGCTGAAACATTGGTTAATTGTTGATGGAAAGAACACATTTAAACACAAATTAAATGATGTCAATCAAATTCATCTTGCTTAATTCCTGAAAATGCATCTCAAATTTCTGGAAGGAGCAGTTATGAAGCTAAAAAAATGTATTTAGGGGGAAATCTGGCCTCAGGGAAAGCAGAACAGGACAGTTAGAAGTGGTTCCAAGGTAGGACTCTCATCACTATCAATGGTTATTGGAGAACAAAAGTCACTATAGGAAAAATGAAGTAGGGAAACTATAAAGTGTAAGTGGTGAATCATCTGAGGAAGAAATTGGAGATAAAAAGGAGATCCTGTGGCTTCAGCAACAATGATGGCTGCTGAAATCTCAAATGACATCTCTAGGTTTAGCTAAGTATTAGTTGTTTCCAAGGCTAGGATGGACTTGGGAAATAAGCAAGAAACAACTGATAATTTGTTTTAGAAACATTTACTCAACTGCAACTATTTGCCAAGCACTCATCTAGTACACACAGACAAGTAAAACTTGTCTTCTTTTTTCAAGGAACTTATAATCTAGTAAAAAAATACTGATAAACAATTATTTTTTGTGTAATAATACAATGGGAAGTAATACCAATAACAACAACAATAGTTGTTTATTGAGTGCATACCATACGCCAAAAGAGTCTATCACTGCATACTGGTTAAAAGAATGAACTCTGGAGTCAGGCTTTCTGAATTTGCATACTGGCTGCCACCTATTAGGTTTACTATTTTCACTATGTTACTTAAATGCTGTCTGTATCATTTCCAGCACTGTGAAATGGAGATACTGAGTCTCTACCTCTCAGATTCATTATGAGAATTAATAGAGTTAATATTTGTAAGGTGTTTAGAACATTTCCCATTTCATAGTAAGAACAAAAAAGTTTTAAATAAAAACTATTAGTCAATGTAATTATCATAATACTCTGTGAGGTGGGTACTAATATTGTCCCTATTTTACCAGTAAAGAAAATGAATGGAAAAGAAGTTAAACAATTTGTCTAGGATCACATGTTAATATGTGGCAGAACTTCTAACATAGGTAAGTTGGCCCCAAAGCCCACACACTTAAGAACTATAATATAGCATGTTATACTTACAAGGTACTTATGTCATAGTATAATACAAAGTAGCTATATGATAGTATGATACAATATAGGAATGAATAAAAGGACAGGGATATGAAATGAGAATACAAAAGGGGAAATTATTTTATTCAAGGACAGATTATATTCTGAATCAGTCATGGTTCTTGCAATAAATAGTTCATTCAAACTGGGATGAGGAGGCTTTCCTCCTCAAGGCCTGAAAGGCTAAGGGGAGGGTCTAGTTAGTAGAATCTGAGAAGTAGCTGCAGGGAGAGGACCTCTTGACAAGAGCTGGGGCTGTGAGTAAAGGAACCTAGCCATCCCTCGACTCACTCTCCCTTCATCCATTGATCTGCTGATGCCTCCCAACAGAAGAACCAAGCCAACAGAGAAGCAAGCCCAATGCTGCTGCCATATTTGTCAGCCTCCTAGGGTAGAACAACACGTTAGAGATTGGATCTGAGAAAGTATCCAGCAACAGTATCAAAAAAATAATAATAATAATAATGACAACAACTATTGAAACAAATCAGTGAAGGAAATGACCACATATGGGAATTCTCAGCAAAGACTTCATATGAAGTACGACACTACAGCTGAACTTTGGAAGATTTGGCTAGAGAATGAGAAGAACATTACAGACATGAGCAAAGGCATGGATGTAAACTAAAGCCTCAAATGGGTTGGCTAGAGTCTAGAATTCTTTACAAATAATGGCAAATAACCTTAGGTAGACATAGTGGAAGCAGTATACAGTTGGCTTTTTAAAAATCAGTTTGAATTTCTTCTATGATCATGTATTACATGTATGCTGATTTATGCTCATAAGAAACTTTTATATATATTATGTTTGTACAGAAAGCAATGTAAACATTCTTAGACAGTATGATCCCAATTGACAACCAAAATCCTTTTAAAAAAATCTTGAATTAAACTAAAATATTGCTAGTCGTCTTTGGGAGATAAAATTATGATGATCTTTATTCCTTCTTGTACATATTTTCTCTGCTTTCTGTAATTTCTAAAAGTTTTTTGTGATTAAAAAAAAAACAGAAACCCAAAAGCAGAGGGGGAAACATGAAGGAAAGTAACTTTTATCCTAGTAATTAAATTAAAATTGTTTTCTCCTGTGCCGTAGTCTGCTCATCTGCGACTTCATGTGTGACCGCAGTGGAGGGCTCAGTTGGTTGACATCATTTTTCTATCTGTGTTTTATATTCCCTTCAGGAGGCTTATTTCCAGGAAATACACAAAGATTATAAATTAAGAAATGGAAGTAAAATGAGCCGTAGCTCATAGGAGCATACTTTTAACTATTTCAACTTTGAAATGTTTTCTTGTATCAAGACAAGATTACCTCTATCTATGGGTTACAGTTTTTCACCTTGAGGCTAAGAGATTAAATGGGAATAAAGAGATAAACTGCTTGTGATGAAAACAAAAAAAATAAAAAAAAATAAAAATCAGTTTGAGGTTTTGAATTTTATCACAAGGACAACTGGGAAGCAGCGAACTTGCAGAAAAAAACTAAGGCTATAGGAGCAAAGCTTTTAGTAATCCTGCACCTCCATATGTCTTGTTCTTTCTGGTTGGGATACAGTTCTCAATTCTTGGTCCATTCCTAGAAATATAGTTAACAGATACTCATAAGTAAAAAGTGTTGATTGACCAAATTGCTGACTACAATAAAGGGAAACAGTGGTACAAGAAACAAGTAATTAGAGACTCGGGACAGATCAAGAATACATACAAATGGCAAACAAGCATATGAAAAGGTGCTCAACATCATTGAATTATTGATAACCAGAGAAATGAAAATCAAAATTACAATGACATATTATCTCACCCTCGTTAAAATGGCTTATATCCAAAAGACAGGCAATAACCAATGCTGACAAGGTTGTGAAGAGAAAGGAACCCTTGTACACTGTTGGTGGAAATGTAAATTAGTACAACCACTATGGAGAACAGTTTGGAGGTTTCTCAAAAAACTAAAAATAGAGCTACCATATAATATAGCAATCCCATTGTTGGATATATACACAAAAGAAAATAAATCAGTATATTGAAGAGCTATCTGCACTCCCATGTTTATTGCAGCATTATTCACAATAGCCAAAATTTAGAAGCAACCTAAGTGTCCATCAGTAGATGAACGGACAAATAAAATGTGGTACCTATGCACAATGGAGTACTATTCAGCCACAAAAAGAACGAGATTCTGTCATCTGCAACAATATTGTTGGAAATGGAGGTCATTATGTTAAGTGAAATAAATTAGACACAGAAAGACAAACGCTGCATGTTCTCACTTATTTGTGGGATTTAAAATGGAAAACAATTGAACTCATGGACATAGAGAGTAGAAGGATGGTTACCAGAGGATGGGAAGGGTGGTGGGGAGGTGGAAGTGGGGTGGGGATAGTTAATGGGTACAAAAAAGTAGTTAGAAAGAATGAGTAAGGACTAGTATTTGACAGTACAATGGGGAGACTATAGTCAATAATGATTTAATTGTACATTTTAAAATAACTAAAAGAGTATAATTGTATTGTTTGGAACATAAAGAATAAATCGTTGAGGGGTTGAATACCCCATTGTCCATGATGTGCTCACTACACATTGCATGCCTGTATCAAAACATCTCATGTACCAAATAAATATATACACCTGCTATATACTCACAAAACTTAAAAATATACACATAAAACAAAAAGAAACAAGTAATTAGAATCAGAAATGTGTGGAAATTGCTAGAACACATGTTCCTTTTCTAAGCAGTGTTTATCTGTATTATAAAAATCACCGATCATTTGGCTAACTTTAAAACTAAAAAAAAGATAGCTGTTTAAGAAATCACTATTAGCTATTCAAACTTAAAAAACAATAAGACAGTCTGTGAAATTTATTTCTCTATTTCTTTGTAGTAACATTTCAATTTGTTGATATTTTGGGGAGTTAAAAAAACTCTTAAACCTAACACTGCATGTTCTCACTCATAAGTGGGAGTTGAACAGTGAGAACACATGGACATAGGGAGGGGAACATCACACACCAGGGCCTGTTGAGGGGTTGGGGACAAGGGGAGGGAGAGGATTAAGACAAATACCTAATGCACTGGGGGCTTAAAACCTGGATGTTGGGTTGATGAGTAAGCAAACCACCATGATACATGTATACCTATGTAACAAACCTGCATGTTCTGCACATGTATCCCAGAACTTAAAGTAAAATGAAAATAAATAAATAAATATAAAATAAATAAAATACGAAAGAGCATTGTAATCTCAAAAAAAAAAAAAAAAAACCTCTTAAGCCTACAAAATTTGGTGACTTCCTTGAAATGGTATAATAGTAATCTACTAATACTGTGCTATTTTTAAATAAATTATCTCCCTTTGTTGAAAAAAAGATTAAGATGAGCCTTTTCAAGCTATTATACCACATGAAACTTACGGGATTGATTTACTTGTCATTTAATAAAACCCTTAACATCCAAAAATGAAAATGCCTTTAACTTTCATAAGCCAGTAAGTAAATAATATGGTCTAAATTGCTGATCTTGAAATACAATTTCAAAGTCAAGAAGAAAAA